>NW_005843129.1:83569-136605 GCF_000455745.1 Alligator sinensis | reverse complement strand
TTTCCCTTCTACAGCAAGACTTAGGCCCGCTAGAGGCAAACATCCCAAGCAATAGGCCTTCTGATTTTGGCAAAGCTCTGCAAGGTGCTGGTGGTAACAGATAATACTGACAAGCTGACATCAGAGATTAGTTTACAGTTAATATAACTCATATATCCAGACCATCAAGTGAGACCATCTTTAGTAGCTTACTCACTACTGAAACCTGGAGAGGGATCATATGTAAACATTATGTATAAGGGAAAAGGGGAAAGGGCCTAGTTTTTGCATCAGAAATGTAGCTAAGTATTAAGAATTTTACAAAAAAATACATATTTTCTTTTGCTGCTGCTGATTTTATTTTTGTTCAATCCATTTTTTTTTTAGTGTCTAGGTGGTAAGTGTGCAGATTCCAAAAATGGCAAGTTTTTAAAATTCCCTGTAATTACAATGGCTACTATTTATGAGAACTATATTAGGGCATTTTGATCCTAATAACTAGCAATTCTAATAAGCGCTGGCAACGTAAAATAAGAGAAGTAAAGAGCCTGTATGCAGTTCCATTAAAAAAAAATTGTACAGAATGAGAACTTCACTGTAGGGTACTTAATTTATTATTAGGCTCTTTATCCTAAGCATCACCTGATCTATAAAGCAAGATGCTAATAAGCAGTGGAAAATACACACAACACAATGTCTTTGCCATCTGATGATGGAATTTTGATTCTAATACGTGGCTGATTCTATTAAGCACAATTTTAATAAATAGCAGACACTAATTGGAAGGATATGGGTAACTGAAAATCTTAAATATTTCAAAGTTCAGTCCTCAGTGAAGTGTGAAATGAAGAATACATAATTTTATCTTTTCTCATTTAGGGAAAAGTAAGTTAGGAAATATTTTTCCCTATAAAATGAATGCTAAATGAAAACTACAAAGAGGAGATATATAGTTATATATATATAAATATATATACTTAAAATAACTTAAAAATTTATTTTATAATAAGTTTATGTTTATTATAACTTATAAACTTATAAACATAATAAACTTGCTGCATTCAAAGAGGAGATAACCATTAAACTAATAACAATATCCCCCTACCTAAATGCTATGGGTCACCCTCCTAGAAGTTGCCTTGCTTTAGAAGAGTTGTTCTTACGTGCTTTGCTTTCCCTGGTAACTTTACGCTTAGATTGTTAATATTATAAACAATAACTATATAGCTATCTCTATTGTTTAAAATAAAATTAACAGTTTTCCTTAAAAGGACCAATCTGTCAGTCTTAGAGGGGGAAAAGTACTCCCCCAACTATTAATTTATGAGATTTTGCACTGGCTCACTTACAGTGGTATGAGTGCTAAGAGTAGCATAATAATGCCTAAATCTGGAAATACATGAATATAGTCTTCCAAAAATCTCTAAAAATAGTACATTGGATGGAACAAAATGAAAACTGCTGTGTTCTGCAGAAGTTGAGGTGGATTCTGTACATGCTGCCCTAAAAAAATAGAGCTAGTCTAAAGCATTTTAGATGATTCCCTGTCCTAGTTTGCAAAAAATCCATTTTCCACAATTTTGAATTTGTCTTCTTTAATGTTATCCATGAACTAAAAGATGTTCATAAGCTTAGTAAGGACACAGTACCATCCATAATCCATCAACAGGTTAGTACATCTTCCACTATAATGTGCCCAAATTCTACTTGGTGGGATGAGAACTTATTCAGGTTCTAAACCCAAGTTATTGGTGACAGCCATGGTGCTGGTATTTGTCATGCTGAACAGCTAAACATTTATTTATGAAATAAAATTAAATTGTCAAAAACAAAACACTTAATTTGATGGCAGCACTAAGTCATTGCTGCCCTAAGGGTAATGGAATTTATAAGACCTCTATTGATTTTTTTCCTTTTACTCAATGCATATTTTACATCAGTTGCCTTTTGGCTGCTTGTGGTATATCTTTTGGAGTTGTACACATCCCTAAATCCACACTGAGATAAGCATTCACTTTTTCATGTTAAAAGAATAAAAAGCTTTCATTCTATGAATGTGTAGAATTTACTCATCTAACTGAGACCATACACTGGGTAGATCTGTGGCAAGTTGTAATGAACTTCTTGCTTACAGTCTCTTTTGATCCAAGTCCTGATGAAAGTTTTAAGCAAGTTTCAGCACAGAAGTCACAGATAGGCAAGTAAGTGCTTTGTATGTTGTACTGGTTGACTAATTACAAATTGGAGTTCAGAAATATCTTTGGTATGTCTGCATGGGAATGGACCAAAGGGATTTAAACAGTGCAGGACACTTACTATAAGTCTCTACACGAATATTAAATACATCAAACTCTATTTATATAACCATAAATGTCAATTTATTTAATTCATGAATCAAATTAACAGGGCATCGACTAATAAACAATCTTCATCAAGATAACTGAAACTGGATGGATATGCATGGGCAACAATTATACCTTTCTATTCCTAGGTTTTTTCTGAGGCTCTGTTGCCCCTATCCAACATCTGTTTTAAATGCATTTTGGTCATAGAACTGGGGGATGTTTATTCTCAAACTCAATAAGGAAAAAAGAAAAGGGTTTTGTTTTTTTGTGCAGCCTGGGTCAGATAATAAATCATGCTCCTGAAAAATATTCAGCTTCAATCTTCTCATTCTCTTGGCAGCAAATCAATATACCAAGAGAAATAGATGCCCAGGAATCACTTTTTAGGTGGAATAAAGCTTAGGTTTCTCTATGAAAAACGATTAGTTTAGAACTTTTCCTAGGCTCTTCTGAACACTAGTGCTTATTCTTTAGGGAAGAATTGAGGGAGTGACAATAAAGAAATGAACTGGTTCCCTTTTCAAATATGAGTATGGAACTAAGAATAAGATTTTGCTGAAGAAATCTAGGCAAGAGGAAGTAAAATAGGTGAGGAATATGAATCTCTCTCTCGTGTGAAGCCACCAACTTTTTCATTTTTATTTATTGCAATCTGAATGAACGGTCAAAAAAATTTAAAATAGAATGCCTATTAGAGCAATATGATTTATTTTACTGCAATCATTGTCCAGTATTTTCTTATCTGTATGATCCAAGTGCTTCTGTCGTTCCCCTCACCAAACTTCCAATGTGAGTGCCAGTAGGACAAGGTGATAAATTGTTTATATGGCAGTAAAGGAGAATATTTCAAAGGTTTGCCTCTACAATTTCAAATTTTGAAGAGAGAGAGAGTATTGACAAATAACTACTGTCCTTGCGCACATTTTCACTGTAGTTGGTAATTGTAGACATTGTTTGGGAGAAAATCTGAATAATTCCAAAGATTTTAAAAGAGTAATTCAGGTTTCAAGTTGCATGCTAGCGAAAACTAACCTGGTAAAAGATGGAATTGGACAACTGGATTTTACCAAAATGTAGTCTCTGGCTCTTCCACTCTGGATACAGCTGAGGTTTCTTTAACAAAAACAGATCAACATAGGAGGTAGGCCTCTGTCCCTGACAACACCTTGCAACCATGAACTGTGCAGGTGCATAAGTTAAATGTGTGTAAATGTTTGCAGTATCAGGCCCAAACAAGTTCAAGTTTACAAAATACCAATGGTTCAATTCAAATTTAAAAGTAATTATTTTTAAAACCCAGATATCCCTAGACTTAAGAAAGGAGATCACTGTAACAATATTCACATAGAATTATTACAGTATGGAAAAGGTGATTTATGTAAACTTGAAGACAGACATCAAAAGAAAATAGAATCCCTTCATATATCATTTCTTTAGTCTTTACACTGATGTTTGAAGTTTCAATTAAAAAATAACATTGTTAAAGAAACGTATAGGCTACAGTGAATTGAACTTGATGAAACTACAATTATACACAGGTTGAGATATATAAAAAACATGACATTTCTTTGTCCTCCAGGAAAATCTGAAAGGTAAAACTAATTTATTCACAATATACAATCTGATTTAAGGAAGTTATCTGTTCAGAAAGCAGAGATAATCTGATCAGGACAATATCATTCTTTCCTCAACAACTACTCTACTCATGATTTATTAACTTTTCATTATTACCACAGTTCTATCTTTCAAAATGAGTTATATACATTTCCAATTTACTGTAATAAAAACTAAAAATGATACTGGCAAGGTGTGTTTAACTATATTAATCACTTTTCTTAGGATTTTATATAATATTTTTTCTTTAAATCTGAAACAAACATCTGCTTCATTAACTGTCTCATGAATCAAACAAAGGACCAAACTTAAGAAAGCTGGTTGAGATTTATACCAGAAAAGACAACAAATGAACCATCCTATCCCTTGTGTAAGATTGTAAATAATTAAGTGAGGGAGAAAGTGCAAATGTTTGCCTTTACATAAAAAATATATATTTTATTCCTTTCTTTTTCATTATTATGCTGCAATGTTATATGTAAATTGGTCTTGGTGCCTTTTTAATATTAAGTCATTAAGTAGTTGAAACAAAAAAGTATGAACTTGCATCTTTGAAGCCATAGGGACATTCTTTAATGGCTCTGCAACCACATCCCTGTTTCCAGATTACAGCTTGTAAAATATATAAAGCCAGATCTGGAAAGCATCACGCATTTATGTCCAGGAATAGCGATGTTCTCCAGCGTGTCTAAATGCATGAATAATAGCAATTTTCAGAAGACAGAGTGATATTTAACAGAATACTAGGAGGTTCTTAGCAGACAGAAGAATGTTAACCCTATGGCACAGCAGCTTCTTTTGTGAGAGGACTGTTATCAAACAGGGGTCAGATGATTTATTTTTTGCTCTTACACAGGTGATTGGTACATTGTAATCCAAGTCTCTCAGCAAGAAAAGGATCTCTTAAAAGCTAGTACCTCCTAATCACTGAAAGAACTCAATTAATAACCAAATTACTCATACGACATTAAGCCATATAAACATTTTCAAATGGAAGGGCTGTTTAAAAGCAAGTGCAAATATGAAGGGCCTTAGAAAGGTTTTAAAAAGCTATACATTTCTATTTGGCCCATAATAGGTTCCATCCTGTTCTCCTCCCTCATCCAGCATACTGTGCTGCTCCAGCTACTCCAGCAGTTGATGGCTAGAAGATGATATTTATAAATTTGCTTTTAGAAATTAGCTTACATTAGAACAATGGTTGATGGAAAAGGCAAGGATTAATTGGTTTCTAAACTTTGTTTGTGGCAAAGATTCATGTTCTCAGCATTTTAGCTTTCAAGGGTCCAAAATTAGCAGACAGACAGGCACATAAATCCTGGGAAACTGAAAACTTGCAGCAGCAAAACAACCACTATGTACCCTGAAACCCATAACAAGATAGGAATGTGCAAAATTAGCATCACAGTAACCAGCTATAACCATGGTAAACCTTGGAATCACCAGTTTTGGGGGACTAAACAAATTAGGAGACCAGGAATGCTCAAATTAAGGTACTGGCAAATGACTTAAGAAATTAAGATGTGGGCACATGATGGGTTTAAAAACCAAAGGATTAGGTTGCCAAAGCAGAATGTGAACAACATGATAACCAATGGGAAACCAATCAATAGTACCCAGAAATGAAGAGTCATCAGGAGGAAAAGAATACAAAAGGAGGGATCTATGGGGCAAAAATTGGGGCATCGGCCCCCAACCTCCAAGGCTGATGACTGTGTGCTCATCAAGAGATTGAAACAAGAACCGTGAGGTGGTATTTGTGTACTGGACAAACATACCATTTCTTCTGAAACCCTAGGACTATTAATAAATAGGACTGCGTGGTCATTTTGCTTGCATTAGTTTTATTTGCTATCACTGTATGCATCTACACATTCATTAATGTGTCATAGTTACTGCACATTAAGTTTAGTATTTGATTAATCAAGTACTAAATCAATACATAGTAACTCACACTACTGCGCAGTAGTGTTGGTGTATAGGTTTTTAGTGAAACTTACTGAGCAGTAGCCTACTACTACTGTGCAGTAGCGTATTAACATGGATTTTGGCCAGCACACTAATGCACAGTCAGTGCATTGTGTAGACACGCCCACTATGTATCAATAAAATTCTCCTATTATTGAATACAGGGGTTGTGGTTAGTCAATTAGAAAGGCTGGGATCAACCAAAACAAGGTATCAGGACTGGTTTGTAGATACAGTGCCAATAGCAGTGTCTTCCCTCTCAGGAATACCCCAACTACTTCTGTCTTTCTCTGCTCTTTTCCACCACCAGGCAGCCCCTGTGCCAGCCCTCACCATGCTCTCAGCAGCACACTTTTCAACTTTGCAGCCCAGCTCATCCTTTTCACTCCTCCCTCATTCCTGGTGCCAGCAGGAGGTGCAGAGGGGGTGGTTGATGGCATTTGAGATGCTGCAGAACCAGCCTCAAAACCAGGGGCTGGTCTTGCTTTCTGAGGTACAGACTAGGTGTTGGAAGGGGACAGATAGTAGAAAGCACAGGGCACATCAGGGGTGGTGGGGGCAGTGTTCAAGTGTGTGCATGTGCACATGTGCTTTTTTTTTTCCCCCCAAAATGTAACATATTCCACTTCCCTGTCAAGGGAAATCATACTAGGGCTGCACTGTTAAAAATGACACTAAATGGGTTCACAGCACTGCAAAATGTGAGTCTGTGCTGATAAAATGGCATGCTTTTGTGCTAAAACACCTCGGAGGTGCTTTTGTTCAAAAGTGCACTGTGGTCATTTTCTGTGCACTGATGTGCATTTCGCCACTTGTACAACTGCACCCAGCGCAGTGCAATTTGCCTCATCTTGTGTGTGGAACAAACTCAATTAATCAAATCTCAAACTTTTTAACCTCAAGACACTCCTCCATAACTTTTCTGAATTTTGTGGCACCTGGTTGAAAATCACCAAGAGAGATGTAAATTTAGAAAATATGGAGAGAGGCCTTTAGGGGAAAAAAAGTTGAGAATCATGATATAGATGGTGTCACTTAAGGTTGGTGAGGGCAACATGCAGACACAAACACATAGACGCATGAGCACATACTCTCTCTCTCTCTCTCTTCCCCCCCCCCCCCCCCCCCCCCCCTTTTCAGGTATAAAAGTGAAGTGTGCCACCAATTTCAATCCAGAAAAATAGTATCCCAGGTATAAAAAAGTTGGAAAACACTGCCTTAAGGAAATATGGATGAGCAAAAAGATAAGAGTTTGTACTTCCAACACTAGAAATAAAAATATTTAAACAAATGTATTATTAAGCATCTAGCCAGAGATGTAACTTAATTTACATACTTGAAACTTCTTTCTGATGACCCACCAAAAGAGAGACAAAGTCCCTCAAAAAAGTAAAATCCTATTTTTCTATTTAGAGTGGCCAATTAAAGTGACTCAGAGTTAATCAGAAGTGAGACTAAGCTGTTAATTTTAACCAGTCAGGATTTCCCTGCTATGTTATTAGTATTTCTTTATTTCCCCACCATGCAATTCACACAGTTTCATCCCCAGTTATAAAATGTACAATTGCAGTTAGATGAATCAAACTGAACACAGAAGACTTAATATTGCCTTGAACAAGACAGCCACAAATATTATTCAATATCCAGGAAAAAATGTTATATAGGTTACATCTACACAACACAATATAATGATCTGAGTAATACCTACATTAACTAAAGTACTTGAAGCAATAGAAACATCAAAGTCTGGTACATTGAGCACTACATTAACATGGCCTATACAGCTTCTGGTGTCCCAAATAATTCAAATATCTCTACACCAAATTTCACTATGTTGTGTAGACACACCCAAGTAGAGATTTAAAATGAACAAATTAAGCTATTTAGCCAAAAGATCAAGAGGTGATATGATACATGAGTTCTTTCACAGGGAGCAGCTACTGAAAGGGCATTTTATTCTGGCAAAAAAATGAAACAAGCAATGGATATTACAGCAAGACAAGAATCAAATGCAAAATTAGACTGTGATTTTGAACAATGAGAGTGATTGCCAATTAAGCAGTCTTGCCAATGCAACCCTTAAACCAGACACTTTTAAAATATTATGTATCAAGGTTTGCTTTCATAAGCAATTCGTTACTGAGGTATTTGGGACAACATACCAGATTTAATCATTGTTAAAATGCAGAACCACATACAAAACCCTAACTAAAATGAACAAAGAAAGATATATTTAGGGGATCTAACTGAAACAGAAGCAAAGAAGGACGTTAAAGAGAAGAAAATAGAGTCTAAGGACAGAATTAGTAGTCTCAAATTGTAAGTATTCACAAGAACAATGTTGATGAGGTAGGCAATATGAACTGCAGCAGATGTCAAGATGGAAGTAAACTCCCAAATTTAGAATTTATGATAAGTCCTAACTGTTAACATCAGCAAAAAAACCGCCCATCCTTTGGTATGTATGCAATTATAACCAATATACATATAAAACATGTATTACGATCAAAGAACAGCACATTTTTAAATTAATAAAATAAAACTCTGGGGCCACTCCTCACCACATATGCATCAACAGAAACTGTATTAGCTGTGAAAATGATGAAAATGTATGTTAAAAAAAGCCAGAATGTTTTGTAGGACAATAAAAGTGTGATAGTCAGCAACAGAACTGAAATTTTGCTCGGAGTTGAGTTTGCAAATGGTGCTGTACACTTTTGTAGAAATATCAGTTTTTTTCTAATCAAATCCAAAGCAAAGTTCCTTAAACTTTGTATATCTGTAGTATTGCACTATGTTATTTAATACTTCTTTAAATAAATTTAAACATGTTTTTACATAAATACAGAGGACATATATCCAAATTGGTATTTCTGTATTAATTAAGGATTACTCAGAGGTACATATTGTGCCCTATATTTTGTACAGTATATTTAATTATCACCGTTTTAGGCTTGGCATTCCAGCTTTGCATGGTTTCTAGGCATAATTACAACAGTTCCAACATACCATTAGAATCTAGTGGCATGCATTCAAAACTGATTATTGCTTCATATACAGTATACTGGTGAACTGTTGTTCCCAATTAGCTAATGTTTTACAGTCGTAGGTTGTAGTTATTGCAGAATTACCATGAGTAACAGCTAAGAAATCAGAACCCACTAGCATCGGCACAGTGAGGGGTCAAGTCACCTTTTCATTATAAATCCTTGTAGTCTGTGAATAGTAATCTTCTCCTTGCCATCACCATTATCAATTCTGAGAAAATGCATGGGTACATACAGTTTTAAGTGCTTTTGTTGTTTTGTTTCAAAATTATTTTGGAAAAACACCATGAAAATTACTAGCATATTTTTACCCTATTTGATTCCTTCTGAATTGGATTCCTCCCTTTACAGCGGTGTTTACACTAGCAGTTGCAGAATAAATAATAATAAATTTCAGTAGAATAAATAATAATAGTTTTAGCAGAACAAATAATAATAAATTTAGTCTTATTATTTATTCTACTAAAACTGCTTAAAATACCCACAAGGGCAATCAAATTGCCTGGCAAAGTGCAAACCAAAATGAATGTAATAACTCTAGATCTGCACAGAGTAACCTCATCCTGATATCTCAGGGGCAGCTAATTATTTCAGCTGGAGAGCCATTTAACAAGTTTTGGTGAGCTGCCCAGGGCCACAAGGATAGCCCCATTCCCTGATGCCAACTTGGGACCACAAGTCATGCCTATAACTCCTGACCTTTGTCACTGGAAGTCCCTCCACTTTCCCCAGAAGCACTCATTTGTGTGTGTGTGTGAGAGGTGGGGGTGGGGGCATTTTGAAACTTGTAAAAAAAAAAAAAAAAAATCAATCATCTACTATAACTTATTTTAATGTTATTTTAAAAAAATGTTCTTATTTGTGTACATTTGCATAATGTATGAAGAGGTGATTGCATAATAGCTCAAAATACAGCCTTACTTGTATTGTGAGTGTGGGGAGGTAAGGAGGTGTATATGGCAGGGTGCTTGGGGAGTGTGTGTGTGTGTGTGTGTGTGTGTGTGTGTGTGTGTGTGTGTGCAGTGTGGTTCTGGTGACTGGAGCATGTGGGGGAGGGTTGGGGTGTGGAGAGTTATAGTGGAGGTTGGAGTATGTGTGGCAGTTATGGGAGGGTGTGCATGTGTTTGGGGGTATGATGGGCAGTGGTGTGTGTGTGTGTGTGCGAGCGCACGCGTGTGCGTGCACATGTGGGAAGAGAGTCTCATAGTACCTGGAGCTGCATGTTGTAACAAAAAGTGGAGCAAGCTCTTCCCAACCCCATAGTGTACAGTTACCTCCATTCTCACCCCAGTACTCAGCCGCAGGTGGTGGCAAGGTGTGGGGCCAGTCCCACCCAGCCCTATAACATACCCAAGTCCCTGGCTCCACATGGCCCCATAGCACTCCTTCCCACGTGCCTGGCCACATGTAGTGTCAGCATGTGGGGCCAGCCAGCCAAACCCCATAGCACTCCCACCCCAGTCCCTAACCAAAAATGGTGGAGTGGCCCCATACTGCACAGCTCCTGTACTCCCGCCTGAGTCCCTGGCTGCACATAGTGGTAGCATGCGGACCAGCTCCACTCAGCCCCATGGCACACAGATCCTCATGCTCCCAGCCCCCTTTCCCCCAGTGGGTGTCTCTGGCCCCAGCCCTGTGGGGCCCTTAGGCAAATTTCCAGTCTCACAGGCAGGGAGGTTGGAAACAACCAGAGGGCTGTCAGCAAAGACCTCTGCCAGGCAGAGGCTGCACTTCTCCAGTGCCCCCTGACTTGGGGCTGGGGTGGGGTGGGTAGTTGCTTAGGAACTAGAGCTTTACCTCCTTCATGGAGTCACCAGATTGCAGAGGGGCATCCCAGGGCCACAGTTTATGGAGGGGCCCTGCAGGCTGGATGGGATTGTCTGGCAGGTTGGATCTGATCTGCAGGCCATTTTTTGCTCGCCCCTGTGGTTTCTAGTACAACAAAAGGGGTCTGAAGGGAGCAGTAGTGGGAAGGAAAGAATGTAGCTGGAGCATGCGTCTAGTTCACTGGCAGCTGGGTTTAGGTTACAGCAGCCCAATTATTGCTTTAATTAATTCAGAAATACATCTTTTCTCAGGAAAGTCAAAGATCACCATTTTCCCCCACTTCAAGTAAAACCTGGGTACAGATAAAGACCTACACTAGAAATATAAACAGGAGAATCTAAAGAGATGTAAAAAAGTAAAGAAAGCTTTGAACCTTATAACATGCATTGGGTATGCCTACAGTACTATTTAGAAACAGTGTTGACCCTGAGGTTTGCATTTATTTAACTCAAGGTATGTGACCAAATCTCATCCATATCACCCAGTTACAACTGCAAACCAAGCACAAAAGAAGAGCAGGTAGTAGACGGACAGATTCTTAGAGCATCTCCACTTGAGCTCTTGCCTCTTCTGTGCTTAGCTCTTGATTATGCATCACAGTCACAGAATGTAGGATACAGAAGAGCCAGAAACTGGTTAGTGATGGACATTTTCTGTTTTCATTCCTTAGTCCAGGTAAGAACTGTCAAGGTATGAAAGGGATACACTGGGAACAGCTCAACCTTAGACCATGATGTTTAGATCTCCTGGTTACTTCTGGGAGCAAGGGAGGATATAAGAGAGGTTTCTAATGTGGATGGTGAACAGGTTTAGGCTAGACTCCTGACTTGGGAGTGGCATGACACAGCACTCAGGGCCTGCTTTGACTCTGGCATGGTACAGAGTTGCACCAGTTTAATTTAAAGTGTCTTGCCAACATAGGTTTCAGATCATTTAGATTACTTGTGAATCTGAAAATAGGAAACAATCAAAAGTGACAATAACGCTAAGCGTCTACATCTACAATTGTGCTTAGATATAGTAGCACATGCAATTTGGAGTAACACTCTTTTAATCTCATTTTTACATATAAACTTCACTAAACATTGTGAAGACAGTAACTATCTGGAGCTTTTGATCTCTGCATAAAATAGTTTATAGTGTGTTGTTTAATGGAGAAGCTAAGGTTTTATTTGGGGGGGGGGGGGGGCAGAAAACTTTCCTACGTTG
This sequence comes from Alligator sinensis, assembly GCF_000455745.1. Taxonomy (NCBI): domain Eukaryota; kingdom Metazoa; phylum Chordata; order Crocodylia; family Alligatoridae; genus Alligator; species Alligator sinensis. Next base: position 124,616 of record NW_005843129.1, on the reverse strand, counting down.
GAAGTGACTATTGTCTCCTACAGTGATATCTTTTATTGCACTAATGGTATGGATGGGACAGAGTTAGACCATCTTTTGAAAGCAAGACATTCTTTATCAGGTCTCTAACTCTACCCTATCTATGCAGTTGGACAAATAAAAGATATTACCCAAATAAATCTTTGCATCTTGAATAATATCTGAATGATCACATCTACAACCTCACTCTAACACTACCATTTCCTAAGTCTGGCATTTATAAGCTAAGCAGAAGTGAAGGATTAATATATACATACAAACTAAGATGTGCTACACTGATGGGGATATATATATATATATATATATATATAAATACTATTCAAAGGGGAAAAGGAAATTATATATATTTCCTTTTCCCCTTTGAATAGTAGATAAATTAATATCCCAAGCACAGATCAATGTTTTAACTGGGATAAGAACTCAGGCATTATCAACTTCTGGTCCTATTCTCAGATAATTAGACTGAATATTGGATTTACAACTCTTCATGTAAAGTAAGCTTTACAGAAGAAAAGGAAGGGCATTGTGGCAGGAAAGACTTGAAGACAATTTTTCCTTTTCACAATGAATTATCCAAAAAACAAATAACTGGATAGATAAATCTAAATAAAAATAAAAGAAAGTAGTTTTATTTTTTAACATTAGATCAAAATATCAGTAAACCATGATGCTTTTTCTAAAAAAAAACAAAAACAAAAAACAAAAACCAGCTAGTAAATACAAGGAATGGATATAGGAACAAGTGTAAGATAGAAGAAAGGCATACTGTATTGTATCTCAACTCATTAGCAGCTAATGAAGCATAGAATAACAGGAGTCCAGAAGGAGATAGTAAATGATTCAGTTGAAAAAGGCCAGGAAATGAAGACAGATAATGGGTGTAATGAGCCAATACAAGAGCTTTCAGGTTTGTAAGTTTGGATTCGTAGATAACTCCAGATGTTTGTTGTTTTTTTTTCCCCAATTTCCCCATATCATAAGAACCATAGAGAAAAATCATCATCTTCTTTACGGTTGATGTTTTCTCATTTTTACTCCAAATCAACAACAAATGGGATTATGTCTAGCTACAACTTCCTTTGTCATAATACATGGTTAAAATTGTTTTGGACAGAACATGAATGAAAATTAGAGTTTATTACTTTAAGTGCCAGTAAAGAGAATGATCAATATACTGAAACATCTCCTTTGGGAATTTAGTATGTATTACAAGAACAGAATCTGGACAAAATGCTGAAAAGACAGCTGAAAAACTTGTGGTTATCATAATTCACAGTAAAACATCATTGGAGATTCATGTTTATTATATGCAGATGATATAGCCTTGGCTGAATTAAGTGGAAACAGTGACATAATAAAAAGCAAAAGTGGACTGTCACCTTTAAAAACAACCTGAAAAAAAATACACTGCTGTTAGGGATTCTAAAATGGCAATCAGTGTTGTATGTTTCCTCAGAGCTACAATATATTCATCAGCTCTTGAGAAAACGAGTAATAGAAGCCAAGGAATACAGGTGAAAGCTTGTGTGTGCACTAATACAGGCCAACAGAAAGCAGAAAAGTAAGTGTCTGTCTATTTCAGACAGGCTCACTAACCTAGTGAGGAGGGCTTTAAACTAGGAGCCAGAGAACCAAGCAGAAGAATTGGATGTCCTTGCATAATCATGGAACTTTGATGTGATCGGAATAACAGACTTGGTTGGATAGCTTGCATGAATGGAGCACTGTCATGGTTGGGTACAAACTGCTCAGGAAAGGCAGGCAGGGAGAAGAGAAGGAGTTGCACTTTATATAAAAGAGCCATATGATTGCTCAGTACTCCAATACGAAGCTGGAGAAAGGCCAGTTGAGAGTGTCTGGGTTAGGGTTAGAGGGGAGAGCAACAAGAGTGATGTCATGGTGGGGGTCTGCTATAGACCACCAGACCAGGAGGAAGTGGTGGGTGAGGCTTTCCTCAACTAATGGAAGTTTCCCAGTCACAGGCCCTGTTATTCATGGGGGACTTCAATCAACCTGACATCTGCTGGGAAGGCAATACAGCAGTACGCAGACAATCCCAGAAGCTTTTGGAAAGTATTGGGGACAACTTCATTGTGCAAGTGCTGGGGCAGCCAACTAAGGGCCATACTCTTCTTGACCTGCTGCTCACAGACAGGGAAGAATTGGTGGGGAATGTAGCAGTGGATGTCAACTCGGGCAGTGACCATGAGATAATTGAGTTCAGGATCCTGAGGAAAGGTAGCATGGACAGGAGCAGAGTAAGGACCCTGGTTCAGAAAAGCAGATTCTGACTCATTCAGGTAACTCATGGGCAGGATCCCCTGGGAAGCCAGACCAAGGGCGAAAGGAGTCCAGGAGAGCTGACTGTACTTCAAAGAAGCCTTACTGAGAGTACAGGAACAAACCATCTCAATGTGCCGGAAGACTAGCAAGTATGACAGAAGACCAGCTTGGCTTATCAGGGTACTCTTCAGTAAATTAAATCACAGAAAAGAAGCTTATAAGAAGTGAAAACTTGGAAAAATAACTAGGAGGATTATACAAACATTGCTCAGGCAAGCAGGGATGAAGTCAGGAAGGCCAAAGCACAGTTGGAGTTGCAGCTAGCAAGGTATGTGAAGGGTAACAAAGGTGTCTACAAGTATGTCGGTAGCAAGAGGAAGATCAGGGAAAGTGCAGGTTCCTTACTGAATGGGGGAGGCAACATAGTGACAGAGGATGCAGAAAAGGCTGAAGTACTCAATGCCTTTTTTGCCTCAGTCTTCAAAGATAAGGACAGCTCCCAGACTACTGCACTGGGCATCACACTTTGGGGAGGAGGTGAGCAGCCCTTAGTGGTGAAAGAACAGGTTAGGGACTACTTAGAAAAGCTGGATGTGTACAAGCACATGGGGCTGGGTGTGATGCACCTGAGGGTGCTGAGGGAGTTGGATGATGTGATTGCAGAGCCACTGGCCATCATCTTTGAAAACTAATGGTGATCAGGAGCAGTCCCAGATGATTGGAAAAAAGCAAACAGTGCCCATATTTAAGAAAGGGAAGAAGAAGGATCCAGGATACTACAGACCAGTCAGCTTCACCATTACATCCCTTCTCTTTTACATTAAATTAGTTCCCATTCCCACAGTGAGATTTAGATGCAACAGATTAGTAACTCTATAGCGAAGTCACTTTGTGGTAAATTCCTAATCTTTATCAACCCACAGACTTTTAACAACAAAGTTGCTTGTAAAAACATCTACTTGCTGTGGGCTAGATTTGATGGTCTCTTTTGTACCATAATGATCCTATGTTATCAAACACTCTTTATTTATTTTTTTTTTTTTTTAAAGTATTATGTAAGTTAGCTCCATTGAAACGATCTCACTGGGACTGGTCTGCTTCTCGTTAATAGAAAATCAGGTGAGATTTCCAGTTATCAGAGCTTTTGAGAGAATGGGGATCTGCTGAGAATAAATAATGGACAGACCCTGGGAAAAAAATTCATTTTACTTAACTCTGACTGTTAATGACTTTGGGTGGCTCCCTCACGTCTCAATGTGTGGAAGTTACCTATGACAATTACAGTTTTCCCCTTCCTGACCCCTTTCTACAAAAAATAAAAATATCTATTTTCCTATATAAATAGCAAATGTGAACCATTTTCCCCACTTTTTTGCAAATTATTTTAAACCAACATATTTCTCTCATACAATGCTGATAGTGTTATTTACATATTCATTATGCATTCATCTAATTTCTGTGAAGTCTTTAGTAGTTGAAGTACAGTAAAAGTTCTGTTATCCAGCATCTTACAAGCCAGCATGCTCTACTACCCGGCATGCCAGCTTGTATGATAAAGTGGCACCGTGGCACTTCCGGTTTCTCCAAGCCCCCATGGCCCAGGGCAAAGCAGCCTGTGCTTCCGAGCCCCCATGGCCTGGGGGCATAACAGGATGTGCAAGGCTGTGCAAGGCCCACCTCCCTGTCCTGCAGGGCCTGTGGGAGGGGTGGCAATGCCGCAGGAGGGGCAGAGGGATGCCCCAGATGCAGTGAGAGAAGTGGTGGCCGGGACTGCTCAATTAACCAGCATATTTTGTTAACCGGCATCCCTCATTCCCGGGGGATGCTGGATAACAGAGCTTTTACTGTACTAGCACATGAAGCAGAACCTTTAATTAGCTATGACAAAACTTTCTGGCTTATTCCCAGTATTTATAGAGGCATATTTTGAATAATAGTAATAATAATAATAGTAATAATAACAATGATAATACTAATAGTAATAGTAATTACTACTACATATTAGGCCTGTGCGAAGCGGAAAGTATTTGCTTCAGATTTGGTGATTAGGAGGGACAATGATTCGATTTGGTGATTCCAATTACTGTCCCGGTTCAATTCGGCTGAATCCGAATCTGAAGATATTCAGCACCGACTTATTTGGCCATGGATTGTACAGGCAGGCAGTGCTGGTGGGAGCAGCTGAGGGAGAAGCTGGACAAGCCCCAGCCTGAGCTGACAGCCCCAGGAGAAGCTATGGCTTGTCCATCTGCTCCCCTAGCTGCCCCCACCACTGGGGCGAGGCAGGCAGTGCTGGCAGCCCCGAGAGAAGACACAGGGGCTGGGGGGAATGAGTGGGGAGCTGGGGGATCAAACTGGTACCTGTGGGAGCTGGGGAATCAAACCAGGAACTGGGGAATTAAACTGGGAGCTGGGGGGAAGCCCCTGTTCATTTCCACAGCCCGTGATCATTCCCCCCAGCTCCCCAATCTTTCCCCCGGATCCCCATCATTCCCCCCAGCCAGCCCCTGCAGCTTCTCTTGAGGCTGCCAGCTCAAGCTGTAGCTTGTCCAGCTGCTCCCCAAACTACCCCACCCCCTCAGTGGAGCAAAGCAGGCAATGCTGGCAGCCCTAGGAGAAGCTGTGGGGGTTGGGGAGAATGATTGGGAGCTAGAGGATTGAACTGGGAGCTGCAGAATTGAACCGGAAGCTGGGGGGAAGCCTCTGTTCATTCCCCCAGGCCCTGATCATTCCCCCCAGCTCCTGGTTCGATCCTGCAGCTCCCACCCTGATCATTCCCCACATCTCCCATGGCTTTTCCCTGGGCTGCCAGCCCTGCCTGCCTCATCCTGGCATGGGAGCAGCCGGGGGAGCAGTCATACGAGCTGTGGCTTGAGCTGGCAGCCCCAAGAGAAGCTGCAGGGGTAGGGGAGAATGATTGGGAACTGGGGGATTGAACTGGGAAGTAGGGAATCAAATTGGGAGCTGGAGATTTGAAAGGGGAGCTTGGGGGAAGTCCCTGTTCATTCCCCCAAGTCCCTGATCATTCCCCACAGCTTCTGGTTTGACCCCTAGCTCCCAATCATTCCCCCAACTCCCTGATCATTCCCTCCAGGCCCTATGTCTATTCTGAGGGCTGCCAGCACTGCCTGCCTTGCCCCAGCAGAGTGGAACCCAGGGGAGCAGACAGACAAGCCAAGGCTTCTCCCAGGGATGCTGGCTCAAGCCGGGGCTCGTCCAGTTGTTCCCCAGCTGCTTCCACCAAAATTGCCTGTGCCTGCCTATATGGCAGAATCTCCAAATCTCTCTAAATCAATTCAGAGGCTTCCAATTCAATTCAGAGCAATTAATGGGTCTCCTGATTCAATTCAGATTCTGCCACCGAATCGGGCCAAATCTCCTCTGAATCAAATTGGCTACCAAAGCTTCTCACCGACCTAATAAATGTTACCTTTTATGTCAAAAATAGATAAAAGAAGGAATTAATGACCATGAGCTCCAGTATAGAAAAAAAAATTGGGGCACTTTAAAATGGATTTTACAAAGTTTCCTCACCCCTTCCACTGCTTACAATTAAACAAAACTTGGTTAGGTTTTTATTTTTAAAGAGAAGTAGGCATTTTAAATAAATAATATATTAGTTCAATGTCATGTTTCTGTTAACAATCAGTACTGTAGATGTTCTCATTATCCTTATAAAGGTCTAATTCTTTTTTGAATCCCATTAATCTCCTGCTTTAAATTATATTTTCAATCAGTCTGTCACAGGTTAATTACATGCTGCATTAAAAACATGGTACTTCTTTTAACAGTTTCTATTTGTTGTCTTCCAATTGCTCAGAAAGGCTCTTTGTTCCTCAGCTAAGCAAAAGATGCTTCATCTATCATCTCTATTGCATGTTTTATTTTGCATGCCTCTACTATACCCTCTCTTATTTGTTTTCCCTCTCACCAAATCCCAATATTTTCAGCATCTCTTTCCATTGAAGACTCTCTATTTTTGCCAATTACCTCTAAATACTTTTATCGTACTAACTTTGAAATAGGGTTACAAGAACTTAACAGTGGATTTCAGAAAATTACATGTGATTGATTTATGCAATGACATATTATTTTCAAAATTATTTTACACTCCAATCTTTGCATTTCAGTATTTTGCATGTGTTTTCCATTATCCCTGCACATTGAAATGTATTTGTTGAGCTGTCCATCTGGTTCAAATTAGTTTCCTTGAGGGCTTGCAATTAATTTAAACCAGAGGTGCTCATCCTTTGGCACATGGGCCAAATTCAGCCTACATGGTATCCAGCCTGCAGGGCTCCCCATGGGTCATGAAATTTGGTGGTGGAAGAGCAGTGGCAAGTAATATTGCTACCCCTCCCCGTCTGCAAACTTTGCAAGCCCTGTAGGGCCTGACTGGGGCAGGCTATGACCCCTCCCCCCCCCAGTGCATGTCTGGATTACAGTAGGGCCACACCCATTGCTCCTTCCTGCAGGGCTGGGCCATGCCCTCTCCCTCCTGTGTGGCCAGATTGGATCTGAGCCATGCCCCTTCCCCCATGTGGCTGGATTAGGGCTGGTCACTTTGTGACCCTTGCCCCCACATGGCCAAATGGGGTCCTGCATCACTTCCCCAAGCACAGGCCACATCAGGTTCCCTGAGAAGGGAAGAAGTCTGGGCACCACTGATTTGGACCTTTAAATATATCTTGCCCTTTCTAAAAGTGTTAGCCCCCTGCCAGACATGCAGGTAAAGGCATGATAGGATCTAACACATGATCCACACAAGCACACTTCCTACCTTGCCACACATGCATGGCATAAAGCATGTGGGATCGAGCATCAGATCCCTTCACACCTTATTCCAGGTGCAGGGGGAGCCCAGGATCATGATCACAGGTTTCCCACTGCACCCACAAGTACCAAGATCCCATGCCTAGGATCCCCTCTTCTGATGGGGCTCCCAGCCATGGGGATACACCATGTGTTCCTTATCTGCTGATCCAGGCTCCCAGCCACAGAGGCACACCATGTGCTCCTCAGTATCTGGAAGCCTCATTGGCTGACGGGGCTTCCAGCCATAGGGGCAACATCTGGCTGCATGTTCAAGTAATGGAATGATAGGAACCAACCATGAAGTTATTATATATTTTTCATTAAAAGAGGTCTGTAAAAGAGCTCTCCTCCTCTCCCCCATATTTTCCCCCTGGATGCTATTGACTTCTAAGATCTGGTTTCTTTGAATCCATTACTAGTACAGATCACATAGGGTGACACAACTTCAGGCTCTGTTTAAAAAATAACATCTCTTCCCCCCACCCCTCTTTCTCCATATTAAAATGAAAGACAGGTGTGCACAAGATATTCCAAAGGAGAGGAGAGCCCCACAAAATATTTTGTTCCTTCTGCCACTAAGGAAAATGCTTTTACAATTAAAAACAAAACAAAACAAGGAAGCAAACAAAAATCTAACCCTGCATCTCAGAAAGAGCAATTCAAACTATATGCAGTTATGGGAGGCAAAGGAAACAGCAGGGGAAGCAGATTCAAGAAAAAAAATGCTTCATGCCCAGTTTACATGCAGAAAAGGGGTAACACAATCCCCCCCCCCCCAAAAAAAATCAGTTAATTCTCTAACGACCAGGGGGAAGAGACCCCAACCAACCAAGCCTGACCCTCCTTTTCTTTGTCCTTTTTCACCTTCTATCGGTACAAACAAATCTATTCAACCACCTAAAATCTACATAATTCTTTTCTTAATCTTATTTCATTGTGATGGCTGATCAGTCTCTATGCCAGGAGTTACTTCTTGTAGCTCTTGTTTAGGCAATTTTACAGGAGCTGATTGTGTCTCATAAAATTGCTTTGGATATTTACCATGGGACATTACAGTTAATGGGTCATGAAAAATTAGTCCAAAGAGAAAAATAAAATCAATCATAAATTCATGGGTGAACTATGTAAGTAGTAGTATTATTATGATTTGGAGATTGTCAACAAGATCCTATGTTATTTTTTTAAGACTAGTAAAGATGAAAACAAACACAAGCTGACAGTATTTGATGATTTTTTCCCCCCTTTCTAGTTTCCTTGAGACTCTTAGATGAAGATTGGAAAATTAAAAACTAATCTTCCCTAAAGGCAGAGCTATTCAGAACTGTGACAATTTGTAAAAATTTTCTGCAAGGTGCATTATGCACCAGTTTTCCACTAAGACTAAACCATTATTTGTGTTGTTAAAATAGAAACAGCTTATGAAATAGGAAAATGCAGCTGTTTATCCTTCACATGCACATGGACAGGCTTGCCAGGATTTGAAAGTGGTGTTCAAGAGTCTAGATATTCTACACGTTTTGACTCCATCTAGAACAAATGGAATAAATTATATTAGCATTTTTTTACAATCAGACAACTGCTAACATAATGGATTAAGGGGAAAGGATTATAAAGGATAGTAGATACTACTGATTTGTAAAATATATATATGTATTGTATACTTTATCACCTCCACCGTTGGTTGGCTGCCTCAGTAGTGCTATATGCATATATAAAATCAGTGAAATAATTTGTTTCTTTTCAGAAAAGCACAAGCCAAATTTTGCCTTTGGTGATACCCAAACCACTCTTATTGAATAAAACAACAGCTGTAAGACTGAGGATGGTATTTGGGCGAACAAATCATCATGTTTTAATTAAAACAAAAATTCTCTGCCATGCTGGTTCTAACTCTGAGGAATCCATGATTTAGTTAACTGAAAAAGGTGCCAATTAGGCCATTGAATGTCTTTTCCAGAAAGCAGACAATACATTCCACAGTATAAATGAATTCTCCAAAACCAGTGCTGCACTTTTAGTTAAATCAGATGAACAAACAAACAAAAACCCTCTTAGTGATACATTTGTACTTGCCAACAGTTTTGTGTGTTTGAAGCCTGAGATTTGTCAGGAATGAATGAATAGCATTTGGCTAATAAGGGCTCTCTGCTCATCCATTCAACACTTAAGAAGATAACTTTTAGCCACAAAACCCTCTTTTTGCATTACAATTTTATGCACAATATTCATAGACTATAGTCCTTAACATGATTTGTGTTGCAAAAATCCCCAAAATGCATATGCTTACCATAACACTTAGCTACAGTGTAAACCTCTAAGGCAGTAATGTAGTAGTTGCCCTCAGTTCAGCTGTTGGTTCTGTAGCAAATGATAAGCTGACAACTACAGGGCTATTTTTAGACATTTAAGTAGGGACACATCTGCTGAAGGGGTGTTAATTAATGAAGTGTGTTAAAACTGGTAAGACATCACAGAAATCTATAGAGGGAAACACTGAGTCTTTACAATATAACTGTGAAATATTTGGCCTGATTTCCTTGTGTGCTGTTTTGAATGCCAAGTGTTAATAATAATGATGAATCTCACTTTGGCAGAATATTCCCTTTGTAACACCAGCCAGAACATCAGGATCTTTCAACGTGTCAACACGAATTTCCAATCTCAAATTAAGCTAGTTCAGACATTCGAAAATACCCATAGAACAGTGTGAAACATCTCATGCATGAACTATATTTGGCATCATCATCATCAACAGCAGCAGTAACTATTAGAGTTAACTTGGAAGTCATTTATGTCTGCACAGCACTGTGCTGCTACTGTTGACTGATTAACTAACCATGGAAAGCTCATATCCGTTATGATACACTTTTCATATGACAAAAAAAAAAATACTATTTTCAGTTCATTAAAAAAAAACAAACAAAAACAAATGACACAATCTTTTTCTTTTAAATGAGGTACCAAAACCTTATGTAAAATATTAATGCTTGACCATTATGACCACCAAAAGAAATCTTGAAAATCTCTCTTCTAACAGAAACACTGGGTTGATTTTTCTTTGTTATTCCAAAGCTGAATATTTGTTAATTCCATTTCAAGTTCTTAAGCAGTTTTATTTACTCAGAGAAGTCTTATTCTCTTTAACTTTGGAACAGTCATAATGCACATCATTAAATGCACATGCACAACCAGCAGAATATGCCCCAGCCTCTATTTTGTATGCTAATTTGGTTTCCCGGTGTGCCTTTGTTTTCCATTGGAGTTCTCAGGCAGAAAGCAGTTGTTACTAATACAATGGAAAAAAAAAAACAAAATTAAAAAGGAGTGTAACAAATGATTTAAGCAAAAGTTCTCCTGTGAGAAAGACAGATGAATTTCTGTAAAAGCAGATTTGCACGGAAGAATCAGATGCTGGATAAATCAGCATAGAGGCCACCAACTATGGTTACATGTACTGAGAACCAAAACTAAAAGCATATTAGCACAAATAATTTTTCATTATATACCCCATACACCTCAGCCAGCACAGCTGTGGGGGGGCAGCACATGAGGGCCTTCCCTCCCCACTGCCCAGTTTGAATGGCCAGTACAGCTCCTTTCCCCAGCCCCGCACCCCAGGCCAGCTGTCAGCAGCAATGGCAGCAGGAAGGGATGGGAGAATGGGGAATAGAGGCCCTGTCCTCAGCTCTAGCCCCCACAAAACCTGAGCCAGCATAGGTGGGAGTGGCCTGAACATCAAAGGCTCTTCACCCCACTGCCCAGCCTGGCTGGCCTCACCTTGTCAGTAAGCTGTCAGCAATGGTGCCCCAACCACAGCTGTCCTGCCTCAGATCTGCGGGGGGCTGAGTCCATATGGCATAGGCTTCTGCTTCTACCTTCTCCCCTGCCACCACCGACAGCCAGTTGCTTAAGCTGGGTGGGGTTGGGGAGAGGAGCTGCACTGGCCAGCCAGTCTGGCATTAGGGTGGGAAGCCCCCACTGCACAGGGTCCTCCAGCTGTGCTGGCTCAGGACAGGGCTGGTCCAACTAAGGCCACACCCTCATCTGCCACCACCAACAGCTGGCACAGCCTCCAGTACCACCTCCTGCCTGTAGATCACTCTGTGAGAGCCCACTTGGCCAGAGTGGATGAACATGGTCAACACTAGTGCAACTCCCCTGCTTGGGGGATTAGCAGAGCCTGGGATCTTAAATTGAATCAAGAGGGATCTGGTACAGAAGTTCAAAACTAAATCACTTAAATCTGATACTATATCCATCCAGACCTATCTTAGACTGGGTTCCTCCATTTTTAAACCAGTCTATGTGTACCAAACTTCTGTACTGTTATGAGTTTAAACGGGGTTTTGGTGACTTATACCAGTCTATGTGTAATGTCTGCCCCTGGTCTATGTGAAGGAATGAATGACTACCAATCTGACATCAACTCCAGAAAGACACAAAGGCCTGTGGCAGTCCTCTTTAACCTCCCTAGACACTTCATTGCTGACCTTAGGGTAGATGTTCATAGGCAGGAACATTTTAAAAACATATTTGAATGGGAAACTCCAGAACAAGAAATCATCCACAGACTGGATTGTTAAGTATTTTTAAACCTCCACTTTCTCCATCCCATTCTACCATTATATTCAAATCACTCACTTCCTCAGAGTAAATATATATATGTGTGTGCGTGTGTGTCTGTGTAAACACATACACAGAAGACAGTAAAATCCCTGTTTTCCAGCATTCTACTAGGTGGCATACTGTATTAACTAGCACCGCACCACTGCTGCTGTGCCGTCGCCAGCCACCACTTTGCACTGCTGCCACATGCAACCACCCTGTGCTGCCTCCACACTGCTGCCAACCACCACCCCACGCCATTTGTAAGCCTCATGCATGTAAGCCTCATGCAAACCCCCCCACCCCGTGCTGTCACCATCACCATGCCCCAGCCTGTGCTGCCGCCCTGCTGCGTGCAAGGCCCCCTGGCTCCAGTATTTTTAGATAACCAGCATTTTAATGTTAGTGGAACCCAGCATTCCCTACTCATGTTGGATAATGGAGATTTTAGAGTGTGTGTGTGTGTGTGTGTGTGTGTGTGTGTGTGTGTGTGTGTCTATATATAAAGAGATAGATATAGATACATACAGATAGATAAATACATACATATATATGTCTATATATAGATCTACATGTCACAAGCTTTCATTAGCTGACACTCCCATGAAATGAGCTTCAGGTTATGAAAGCCTGTGCTATATATATCTACTTTGGTTAGTCTATAATGTGCAAATCTAACCTTCCTTCTGTTAGAAGTGTTGTCAGCTGGGTATTCAGAAGTAGTTGGAACTGCTATTCAGAAGCCAGCATCTACCTTTCAAGTTTCCAGAGGCATTTATTTAATGTGTCACAAGACACATTTTCCAAGTAATTTTACACCTCCATCTGAAGATCCTTCCCAAGTCCTTTTCTTTTTCCTCTGCTTCAAGACCCCAATCCTGATCAGGTTTTTTGGGGGTCGTATGGACTGGGAATAATGCTAAGAAGCTTTGTAAAAATTTTAAAGATGTGAAAGACAGATTCTGAGTTAGAATTCTGCCCTTTATGTCTTTGTATCACACATACTTTCAATTTAAATGTTTATACCCATCTGTTCACGGCCCTCCTACAGCCAAACTATGTGCTTCCCACGTGCTTAACTCTACACAACGTAACAAAAGTAAGGGTTGTACTTTTTTTTTTTGGTGGAGTGGGCCTTGACTATGTGGGGTGCCACAAAAATTCCAGTGAGGCATTTACTTTTATTTTAGGCTAAGGCAATTTTGAAAGGTATTTACTTATTTGAGGAACCTGCATGATAAGAGAGCAGTTATTCTATGTCTCTGGAGGAAAACCCTTATACAGTAACAGAAAAAATTCAGCTAATTGTTCCCTCACTAAATAAATGGCTGGTAGGGAACAATTAGCTGAATGGAAAGTTCAGGCTATCTATAAGTCTGAAAGAGTAGACATCAGAATTTTTTTCTGTTACTGTATAAGACAAGATTAAAATTTAGGCCAACAAACTGAAGGAGATGCAGATGAATCCATCCAGCAAATTGTGCATCTCTATTTTTCATGCTCCCATGGTAGTCAAAACCTAGTCCTGTAATTCTGAAAAACTTTGAGTTCTTTTGACTTCCAGTCAGGGAGGCGACTTGCAACAGACTGATTTATATTGTTATCTGACTCTATATGTAGAAATAATACCAGTCCAAGTTATAGATATAACCAAGAATAACTTGTATCTATTCCCAGTTCAGCACTACAGTTCTTGTAAGCCTGTGTTAAATCTTGCATGCATGGAGTAGTGCATTTTACCCTCAGGGTACATCTGCTCTTCATCAGAGAGTAGTTGTGCCCGAAATAGCTTTAAATTAGCAGCATGCTACTGATAAAAGTTTAGCTATGGCAAAAAAAAAGCTCAGTGTGCTTGCAGAGCCAACCCTTACCTTGAGGACTAAACTAAGCTCTCTATGGCCACAAGACTAGTACCAGTATCAGAGTTGGCACAGACACATTCTAAAGCAGAGGTCAGACTATCCCCATGCACATTTGGAATTCATCTGGATGGGAAGGAGGGAAAGGAGGAAGAGAAGGAAAGTGAATGACCACAACAGGGTTGTGGAGGAGGCAAAGTGGGGCGAGGAGGGAAGATGATAATATGCTGAGCAGGGAAGTAGTGGCACCATTACTGAAAAGCAGCAAGGAATGGATGGCAGTTTCCCCAAATCCTGCAAGAAGCTGAATGCTGAAGTACCTAAAAACCAGCCTGTAGTCACTGTGGGGCGGGGGGGTAGAGAGGGGGGTTGACTGTTTCCCTTTCCCCTGAAGGAAAGGTAAGATGAAATAGTATTTAGTGGTGGAATGAATGTACATGTATATATAAGTTTTACAATACCTCCCAGTTCAGATTGGATTTATATGCAATGATGGACCTCATGTCATCTCCCGTTCTATACCATACCAGTGACAAACCAAGCCCTTACCTTGATAAAGTGATGTCTGGTTCCTCCACATTTCCTTTTGTCACAATCATCCATCCTTCATAGTCTAGTTTGTGAAAAGAGTGGCTGCAACTCTACACAGCTACTCTATCTCAGTCAAGACTTCTTTGTCCATCAATAGTTCCAGCTGCAAATCTTCTGACCAGTCACACACGAGCTGTTGAGTATTTTGGCAGACTTGGAGTTCTGGCCATTTGCTTGGTGGTGCAGCATTTTCAGGTATTTGAGCTTCTTCTGGCACTGGCTGCAGGAGTTCACATTTCCCCTTTTATACCCCTCACTCCTTGAAAGGCTAGAATTATTATAGCAACTAAACAATCAACTTCATGTCACCTCAAATGCAGATCAGAAAAAGGGTGTTTCCAACTGCCATATAATGGAGAAAGTGAGGGGAAGATAGAGAATGCAAGAGGTGTTGAAAGCCAGGATCAACCAGTATATCACTGTTGAAGACAACTACTAATTTTTAACTGAGTAGGAAGTTGTCTGCCAGCAGGGAAGCAAAGACAGCAAATACCATTGGTGGGAAATTTAGAGATGCATTTAGCTCAGGTCCCCACCCCATTACCTGAGTTTCAACTCATAATCCCAGCATGCTTCCAACCTGAAGGTATTCATTCATTGCAAACAAGGAATTTGTAGGTATAGGGACAGGATTTAGGGCTGGGGTGAGTAACACTCAACACTTAAATTAACACTGCAACAAACAACAGCCCACAAAGTGTTGTTCACTCACAGGAATCTGTGAGCAAGAAATGAAGCAAGCCTCTTGCTTGTATGAATATTAAAAACAAAATTAAAATCAAGATTCAACAGACATTTAACAACTGACTATATATTTTTCATTTCTAGCATTTGCTAAGGCTTAGACATTACTCCTTGAAAAAAATAGATACTTTGTCCATACATTCAAGATTTGTTATGTATTTTCAGGACAGTTAAATTTTTATCTTAGACGGCAAACTTATTTTTCTTTGTTTCCTTTTCTTATTCCAAAAGAAGTAACCACTATGGTTTTTAGGAACAACCCAAGTATAGCGGTTAAAAAGAGGTATATTTTTCTGTCTTTATTTATTTTTAACCCAGACAACAACAAAACTTGGAAACTATGAGCCATGCAAAAAACCTACCATTCCTTTTCCCCGGCCCTCCCAACAAGGACATCTGGAGCCAAAAACGAATTTCAGTAAAGGTTTTCTTTTTCAGGGTCTCTGAAGAGAGGGAAAAAGTAAAAGACTTTTTAAGAAAACTGATTTATGATAAAACCTGAAAGTCCATGGGACTTGTATGCTAAGACACTTCTGAATATGGGGGTCAGAGACTATGGGAGTGGGGGTGCAATTCTTTTAGGTCTTTAACAAAGAAAAGTTAATTTAAATAAGTATCTAAAAGCAGTATTTAATGTGTCAGGTACAATAGACAAAACTAAGACCCTCAAAATAGATCCTTGGGACTAAATTGGGAATATGTATATTAAAAATACACATACATAACCCCCTCTCATAAAAACTAGGCTGAAAAGAAATAGGCCCTGTAACTGTAGCCTACATTTTTGTTCAGACATTTTCATAACAGAAGCGGGTACCTTGTATTATTTCATTTCTATGGGTTGGAACTGTTTCTCCAATATATACATTTACCACAACAAGCAAGATTAATACAACTTTCACATTGTAGTGCCAAACAAAGACAGTACAGGGAAGGAGACAAATTACTATTTCAGCACTTACCATTCACCAGCGCTATAGGTTCACCTGTTGCCATCTTCCTTCCAACTTGTTCCATTTCTTTGTGTTCTAAACTGACTCTTGGTGATGGTGGTGAATTTGACAAACCTCTAGAAAACTAATGACACTACATTTCACTTTAAACCAAGATTCTGAATTCATGCATGATAAAGTATTTTGCAACTTTCAGCAAGCTTTGATTTATGACTTAAGAGACATAATCTACAAGTCTATTGTATTTTTTTTTAAGTAGAGGAATTAGATACTTAAAAGATGCTGATGGGTTTGATTTCCTGGATATACTGACAATCGTACTTTGCCATCTCCTTTTCCACTCTGTTTCACATAATGCACTATGGAGTTGTCCTGTCAACTATACATTGCATGCATCTGAATTTTCTTCCCCTTCAAATCATATAATATTTGCTTTGCTGCATGGGTTATAAGCACCGTAGGCAGAAGAGACACCATACCAAAGCCTGGTTCAGATTCTTTATTTATTTTCTTTTACCCTATCCTACCTGAACCTGGCCTCTTTCCTTGAGGTCTTTTGCAAGCACATATTCATCCCCTTGAAGTTTCCACTTAACCAGCTACTGAAAGTTACAGTGTTTAATGGCCTCCCACTAATGCCAACTTACTTCCTGCTCCAAGTACCTTTCTACCCCAACTAAGATGCTTGCTGTCTTCTGGAAACACCTGATTATTAACTTCTCAGTCTCAGTGGGAGTCAGCTAATCTCTCAGAGCTGAGGCTGGAGTCAGCTCCTCTTAAAGGGACAGCCATTTTGTGGCACACTGAATTATTGTAATATAAAAAATATATATTCCTTCTTATTTAAACATATCTCTCTTCTAAGATAAGTACCAGTATCTAACCTGATTCTGCCCTTATATTTTAAACTGGTTATAATCCACATTTTAAATTATTTTGATGATAAATGAGAGCTACTGACTATTGAGCTTTTTTCAAATCTGGTTCTTCCATCTTTTTATAAAGATTGGGCCATTAGAAAAATAACAATCTGTAATCATTTTGTTTTTAGTTCTGGTTGGGGTTTTCACCCATAATCCCAATTTTCAAGGAAGCAGGTTTTTCATTATTTTAAGCTTTTGTGGTAGTAACTTTTCCAGAAATCTGACCTTCAGGCTATTGAATATTATCTTTTCTCATCAATATGTTTTGTAATTAAAGACTATTTTTAAAGCTAAATGATCAACATGTCATTGTGGTTTTACTGTGAAAGTTATTATTTTGTGTCCATGATAAATTAACAGAGAGCATTTAACTAAATGTACTATCCTCAAGCATACGGTTAAAATAATTCAAAAGGAATCTACTAATATTTTTTACCAATTACCTTGACTGCTGGCAAGACCCTTTTTATGTAAATAAATCTTGCCATGGCTCACCTTTGCTTGAAACAGCTGAACTAGTTTATTTGCTTGTCATTATATAAAGACCGTTTATTCAGATACACCTAACACTTCTAGATGGTGAAACCAGGACTTCACTGAAATGGTGCAACTAAAACAAATAAAAAAGCATTGAGCATACACAATTCTTGTTCCTCACATGCCTCTGCTAATATTAGCAATTAGCTCCCCAAGACTCATACTGTATATTAAACTATATATACTTAACACCAGATTGAACAGCTCCTATGCTTTGAAACACTTTACTCTGAAGGCTGACCACAGACTGGATCAATAAGCCAGTGTGTAAAATATCTGGATAAAAGAAATCCCTGCAAAAGAAATCAGGGTTGCAATTCTATGCTGCATCTACCAAATGTTTTAAGTAATCCTAGCATTCTCAAAATCGTTAGCTGTTGCAGGGCCCAGTGGTTGCTCCAGGTTATGGGATGCTATGCAATCTACACATGAACCTCAAGAATCTGAGTCTTTGCAATGGAAGAATTGCCCTATTATGTTTCCATAGTCAAGAAACAAGTGAAAGCTAAGAACTAACAATTTCACGAGGGACGTGGAGGCTGAGGGGGGTCTAGCCTTGAATCTAGCATGGTTGAGAACCACTGAGTTATAGCATCCTCCTGAGAACTGCCACCACTCTTCAGCAACAGAGAACCTCCATGGATATTAGCAACACATATTCTATCTCCCCTCTTCCATCTACTTAGCTTTTAGGATCCCTAAACACCAAAGTGGAGAGGAATCCTTCCCTTATACTTGGAAAATTTTGGAGGGTGTCATATAAAAACTAACAGACTCACATCTCTCACTGATGAGCCAACTGTATCTAAAGTAGGGAAGCAGCTGGTGGTGTAGCATATCATTAAGGAGAAAACTGAAATGAAAGTTGACAAAGACATTTGTACTCTAGAGATCTTGGTTCAGTTCACTACCTTGCCACGAACACCCTATGTGACCAGACTAACACTCAATCTGTGTTCAGCTCAGTCTCTCATCTGCAAAATGCAAGCAACAATACTTTCTTATCCCTGTTATGTCTTCTTTATTTGTTTAAATCCAACTCATCTATTAATAACAACATTTCCAAAGTTTAAAAGGATGTGATATCCCTAACATTAAAACATGCCCCATGTAACAACACAGATTTCCTTATGACATAAGGAGACAAAAGCAAAGAGAAATTTGAGCTTGAGATATCTTGCATATAGAGCTCAGTGTCAGGAATATGTTAAATTGCTTCCACACATTCTTTAGAAAACTCACTTTCCTGTTGTTAGACCCCAACTACATGCGGCACCCAATGACTAGGGAGACAATGGTACAATTGCTCATGGATCCTGTTGCTCATTAGCCAGAGCAGGCAGGGAGCAAACACCAGCACACATTGTGAATAAAGCTCACAACAGCTTTATTCAGAATGGAGACAGCTTCAAACTGGTTCCCAAAAAACAACAAACCAGGGAACCACAGTGAACAAGTTTTTTTTTCTCACATGTATACACCTTGGTTTATATTCATTAACATTCATTCCACCTCTGTCCCTGTTTCACCCATTTCTCCTCCCATCTCAAGCTCCACCTCTGTTTACTGTTTGCTTCATTAGCATGGAATTGCCTATGCATTTCATTCTTTTACATGTCTTTTTGCTATGAGTGCATGTTTAAGACCTTGACTCCTGCTCTTTAGTCAACGGGCAGACTTTGACCAAAACCTGGAAGCTTCTGGAGGCTTCTTCACCAATCATCATTCACCTTTTTGCATATGTTCATCTTGGATTCTGTTACCAACTACGTGTTGTTTTCCACATTCCAGTCTGTTTTTGTGTCTCAGGTTGTACCTTCTTTCACCTTTTTTGGGCCCCTGTATCTTGTCTCATTCCTCGTTGTAGCTGGTTCACAGCACACAGGCTTAATTGCTGCTTTTGTCTCAGAAAATGGTTGACACAGTCAAGATGGTTACTTAGCATAAGCAAATGGCTGGCTTAGCTATCATTCTGCTTTGTGGTCAGCAGCTTTGCTAGGCCACAGGTTAAAGCATTTATTCAGCTGCAAATCCAGTGCTTCCTAATATCCAAATATTGTCACCCTAACACCTGTATGTTAGTTTACCCATCTGTAAAATTAGAAAGGGATAACAACTATTTAATCCTTTCTAAAGGTCATCAGGTTGTTTCAAATAGGTTGTTACAATCTGACTTATTGCCTTTCTCAGAGAGCATCAGGGTCAGTTACAATCTATATCAGTAGAGTCTCCAAATCCTACATTTGGTAGAACCACTGATCATACCCCAGTGGATCATAGATTCTTACATTGTTAGGAGCTGGAAGGGACCTTGTAGATCATTGGGTCCAGTCCCCCTGCACTAGGCAGGAAAAGACAACTGGAGTCAAAGTACCCCAGTGAGGTTACTGTCCAGTCTCCTTTTGAAGAGTTCCAAGGTAGGTGACTGCACCAACACTGGAGGGAGTTTATTCCAGTCTGGACACCGTGACTGTGAAGGAGTTTTTCCTGGAATTGAGCCTGAAGTGGCCTTCCAGGAGTTTGTATCCATTGCTCCTGGTCTTCCCCAGGGGTGCGCTGGTGAGCAGCTATTCTTGATGTACTCCCCTGATGTAGCAGTAAGCCACTACCAAGTTCTCTTTCAGCCTTCTCTTCTGTAGGCTGAAGAGGTCAAAGTCCCTTAACCTCTCCTTGTATGGCTTGTCTTACAAGTCCCTGATCATATGAGTGGCTCTTCTCTGGACTCTCTCAAGTTTTTTCAACGTCCTTGTTGAAGTGCGGCACCCAGAACTGAACTCAGTACTCATCTGTGGTCTCACCAGTGCAGAATACAGTTGAAGAATCACTTCCTTAGTTTTGCATGAGATGCAACAATTAATGCATACCGGTGTATTGTTTGCCCAGCTAGCCGCAGCATTGCACTGCTGGCTCATGTTCATGCAATAGTTGATCACTACCCTAAGGTCTCTTTCGGCTGTGGTGCAAATCAAATTGTCACCACCGAGCCTCTAGGTATGTTGGGGATTATTTGCCCCCAGATGGAGCACCTTATACTTCTGAGTTTTGAAGTTCATCTGGTTCTGGTCCACCCAGCTCTCCAGCCTGTCCAAATCTGCCTTATATATAACCTATCTTCTGGCATGACCACACTCTCCCATAACTTGGTGTCATTCACAAACTTGGCCAGCAAACTTTTCACCCCCACATCTAAGTCTTTGATAAATATGTTAAAAAGCACTGGTCCAAGCAGAGATCACTGAGGGACACCACTGGCCACTTCTCTCCAGGACGACATAGATCCATTCATGAAAACTCTCTGGTCCTACCATGCAGCCAGTTTTCCACCCACACAACTGTTGAGCAGTTAAGCCCACAATCTTCCAATTTTTCCACAAGGATATCATGGGATACTAGATACAAAGCATTTTGGAAGTCTAGGTATATAATGGCAACCTTCTCTCCCATGTCCAGGCGGTGCGAGACCTGTTCATAGAAGGAGACGAGATTGGTAGGACAAGACCTACCCACAATGAAGCCATGCTGGCTGTCATTCAGAACCTTACCCTCATCGAGCATATCACACATAAATTCTTTAATGAGTTTTTTCCAGGATTTTCCCTGGGACGGAGCCTAGGTTGATTGCCCTATAGGTACCCAGGTCCTCCCTCTTCCCCCTATTAAAGATAGGCACAATGTTGGCCCTCTTCCAATCCTCAGGGATCTCCCATGTGCCACAATTTCTGATCAGTAGAGGAGGGATCATCTCATTAATGCAGTATGAAGACTTCCAAAAACAATATTATAAGCAGATATTATAAAAAACATAAGTATTTACCTACTATCTTTACTCTTGGGGATGGAAGGAAGGCATTGCTAAAATGCTTGTCATACTAAGTAGTCATGAAACTAGAATATCCCTTTAAAATTCCCCCAAATTAGGCTACTAGGCCATGTGTAAACAAAATGAGAGGTGTGTGCGCACGACACTTTAAAGCAAACTAAATGCTTTTCAACATTTTAATGGTGATGGTGTTTGCATGCCTTGGTGGTGTATTGCACATTAATTTCAGCCGCTGTAGGAAATTCGGCAGCATAATACACCTTAAATGATTTGGGGTCCAGGAAACTAAAACTCCTTCAAGGAGTTTTAGTTTGCTGCCCCTACAGCCATGGAGCAAAGCACCAGGCTCTGTGCAGCTCCATGGCTCTGCAGGAAGCTGTGTAGGCAGCCTGGCAGTAGCCCGGGAAAGCAGGCTCTGTCCAAGAAAAGTGGTGGAGCCTGATTCTCCCCCCAATCCTGGAGCCTGCCTGCCTGCCTGAGCTGTGTGGGGGCCCAGTGCTTCACTCTGTGGCTGTAGTGCCCCCTGGGACCACCCTAGCTGAGTGCCTGTGGGCAGGTGCTGCCTCAGCAAGGTGTCAATGCTGCAGAGGGAGACACCAGCCCTCCTCCCACCCTGCAGCCCAGGGACCACTCCACCCATCAGCAGCTCGCACTCCCCTCACCACCAGAGTGGCAGGTAAGGTATGTGCATGACATGGGGGTTTAATCAGCCCTAAATTGAAGCAGTGGTTTTTTTTAAACTCACTGCTTCAATTTAGGGCTCCCATTTTGTTTACACATGCCCCTAGTTCCTAGTTAATAACCCTATAGATAAGACCTCTATTAAGAAATGTTAAACACAAGACAAAATCCTTACAAACTCCATTGTTTTATATAGTCTATGTCTGCATTATTAAAAGCCTCAAACAACTCACAGGTGAATTTGAGTCCTCATATTACTACTCTCTAATTAGGCCAAAGATAACTTGCATTGGCCATAGTTACATTTCATCTCCTGTATTGAATAATTACCACATTTCTTTAAAAAATGAAGTTAATGTACAGGCTGTATTATGAATACACACAAACTACTGTTAAGGAACACAAAGATTGCAAAGAAACAAAGTTAAAAACTAAAAAGAGACAAAATGTCCAATACTAAGGATAGGCTGTGCAACCTTAAATAAGTCACCTTTTCTGCATGCTTTATGCTGCAGATTTCATTCAGCTTCAGTACAGACATTCAATAAGCCTAAGCTTGAATTGATTCAATTTTTGCACATTAGTCTAACCTATGTAGATTGAACCAAGAAGCAAGTGACATTAACTTTTAATTCTGGAAATGATGTCACATCCCTACGGTGGCTCAGGCTATAACCGGGGTGGGGGGGGGGGGGGGGGGTTGGGGGGGGGGGGGGGGGGGGGGGGGTAGTGCTAGAGTGATCCCTCCCTTCCCTTCAGCAGTGGCCAGAAGGCTAGAGGGAAGCTGATGAGGGGGGAGAAGAGGGGGGGAGGCGGGGTGTGGCCAGGTTCTGGGAGGCTGCTCAGTATAACTGGGGACATGTTTAAATCCCAACCCTGGCCTGCAAAATCCTGGGAGGCTGCTGCCTGAACTGGCATCTGGCCACACCCCCCAGTGGGGGTCCCATGCCAGTGGAAGGTGCAGGGAGCAGAGACTGAAACTCCCTTCCCTGCCTCACCCTGTGTGCTCCAGCTTGGGAATGGCTACACTCTCTGCTCTCCACTGGAGCAAGGAGTGAGTGTGGGGGGAAGAATGGTGGCAGCCCCCCTCCCACCCACACAGACATGGTCTGGGGTCTTGTGGGCCATGAAGGGGGTTTAAACCTCCCTCCCTCCCCTCTGCCTGATCCTGCTGGCCCCTGCCCCCACCCCCTTCACTCCAGCAGGGAAAAAGTTTGGCAGGAACTGCTCCGCTGCCACCGGGCACACTGGGATGTATCCCCAGTCATGTTTTACACAACCACCCTCCTGTCAGCCAGCCCTCACTGCTCCAGCCAGAGAGCAGAGTGGTGGGGCCAACTCTGCTCTGCTCAAGCAAACAGCACAGTCCAGCTCAGAGCTCCAAAATATCCTGGGATGCTGGGGGACTGTGATTTAACTTGAAGCAGGAAGGGGCCTATTATGAAAGTTCCATAAACTAGTTTGACCTAAATCAGTTAAGTCTGATACTATATTCAACCAGGTTCATCTTAAACAATTTTAGCCATTTTTAAACTGGTTTGTATGCACTGAACTTCTGTTCTGTTACAGGTTTAAACTAGTTTCTGATCACTTAAACTGGTTTATGTGTAACTTATGTTCCTAGCCTCAATCACCATATATTATTTGTTCCATAACCCTTATTGTAGTTATTTCATAGAATAGATGGGGTGCCATATGTGTTGTTTTCAAAGGCAACATTTTCTGGGAATTCCTAATTCAAAGGAAGTCTTTAAAATTTTAATTCTCAGATTTATTTGGATCAAAACCATATTTTGAAACAAAATGTTTCCACAAAAGGTTTCCACTTTGACAGAAAAAAATACTTACCATTAGGAAATCTGAAATTATAACTAGAAGGCTCTTGGCTATTTCAGATTCTGTCTTCAGAAAGAAAGGAAAAATTGACAAGATCTTTCCAAGCTGAGGGGTAGGGACTGGGTATAGGTATCAGCTTTTCAGTGGCTGGACTGTGGGGGAGGAAGACAGACAGACAGACAGGAAACATACTCTAATCCTGTCTGCCTAGCAGTTGGGATCTAGAGAATTCAGTCTTTTAAATAGACAGTTTAAAAAATATCATTTCAGTTTCCCAAAATAAAATTGGTATGAGAATCTCTTCCCACAACAAAATAGGGTTTTTTTGTTTTGTTTTGCTTTTTAGTAAAAAAAAAAAAAAGAAAAGAAACAAGCTCACTGCAGAAGTTTGGGGTTTTCTTTCAGAGGGATTTTCAAGAAGAGGCATTGGTATCTGTATGGTATGCTCCGCAATCCCCCTCTGAACAGACACTTGATGCCCCTTCCAATCCTATGTTTCCAAGTGATTCTGCTTTTTTCTGTTGCCTTTAATCCTTATTTGAGGTTAACAACTCAAATTTCAAAACTCAAATTTTCATGCAATAAAATCTCTTTCTTGCACCCTGCTCTTATATTTAACTCCATAGCAACTGGCCCCAGGATTTCCTTCAAGGTCTCTTAACCAAATTCTAATCTAAGTCTGTTTTTTAGATTTCCCAAACTAAGAAGACTCAATGTTCATAGCCAAAACACAGGGATGGAAATTTTATGCTCCCTTATGCTAAATCTGATTTGCAGTTTTCATACTACACTGTATAATATATTTGAATGTTGCAATGTGTTGTCTGCCATAAATAGCAGCTTCTACACTTTTTGCAGTTATACTATATCAGCCATGCGCTAGGATAAACAACACACCATAAAAGAGCAGAAGGCACAGTTAAGATAGAATCATTATGCAAATAGGTTATGGCAAGCTTTATATGAGAACAGCTTCCCTAAAGAGACCTAATGGGATGACTGACCTATAAAGCATTTAATTTGTTGTTAGCATTTCATTTAATCTTCTTCCAATTCCTCTAGGAATAAAACTTTTAATTGTAAAAACTTCTAAATGACACAATGGTTGATTTATTTTTCTGTAAGTAACAGGTTCCCTCTCATAGTAATAAATAAATAAAATAATATAATTCTACATTATAATTATACAGAATTACCATAACTATGCTTTTAAGGCCAAAAATATTGAAATCAGATTGTTAACTGGCAACACTTGAGTTATAGGATAAATTGTTGGGGGCTAGAGGGAGCTGCAGGGGTGATACAGGCATGGTGAAGAAAGACTATGTATCTTAATATTTAGGCAAGGAAACAGATGATCAATTTTTCTCATTTACAGCCACTGAAGTAAACTCTTGATCTATAGTCTTAGCACAATTGATTATTGTTTGAAGGTTACCTACAGAGAAGTTTAAAGCATAATATGTGAATAAAATCTTTATCACACTGACCCTAAAATGTTAACAATTAAAAGATATTCAGATAACTTACAAAAGTCCTACCACATCCAATATAATTTTGTTCTGTAAGTATACTGTAGTATTGTGAAACACATCCATTTTCCCAGTAAAAGAAGTGTTCTTTGAAAGATCAGAATAGCTAAAGCAAAGAAATCCTTTATGGAATACAAAAATCAATAATTAAATATAAGCTTAATATATTTTTCTCTTCATAGTCTGTGCAGTTTTTCTATATATTCATTGTAGCCTGGAGGCTGGACTAAATATTATACTTGATACCATGAAGGGGAAGAAGGCTCATTATTATAGTCAGTTTTGGTATGAGCAACTATCTAAGTTGAATTTGCTAAATAGTTTTGAGGGGAAAAAAATCAGGTAGTTTCTTAAAACTGGAAAAGGCGGAGGTTCCCCATTTACCCAAGAAAACAGTGTTCAGAGCAGTGAAGAGAGGTGGGCGGGATTTGAATTCCAACCCTCTGAGAAGCATCCCAGCCATAAGGCTATATACCATACTCACCAAAGCAATACTTTGCACAATTCTAACCCTGTTATCCTTTATATGAGAGACGTGCATTGTAGAGATGGGAGGCTCTCTCTCTCCACTAAATCTCCCTGAAACACTGGAAGGCATAAGGGTTTGTTACATCCTTCTTCTCTTCATAATAATGTGCTCCCAGTGGAGCCCATACATGGAGGTGAGTTATACCTGTGCAAGCAGCAGGTTACTTTCAAGAGAGAAATGGGGAAGTTAAGAAAGACTATAATTTAAAGCATCCTTTTGAGTTCTTTACTCAAATAGTATTGTAAACTTGCCATCTAACCCTAAATCTATTCCTTTTACAGCTATCTAGCTAACACTATTTTTTCTCCCTAAAAACAACCATTGTTAAAAAAATCAGCTGTTAGTAAGGAGTATCTATGTGCCAGTAATACCACCCAATATTTCTAAAAAATAGAATATACTTTGAAAATTGATTCGATATTCTAAAGATAAAGGTTATCAAGTGCCTGAGAGAAAAAAAACCAAACAGACCCCACCCCCCACCAACTTATTTCCTCTTGTAATTGTGAGGGACATAGGCAACTCGTGGGGGGGGCGGGCACAGGGGGACATGTGTCCCACATTGAGATTAGCAGCCACCACTGATGCCAGCTTTTGCAGGTGGTTGCCGCTTGCCTCCCCCGCGCTGCTACCGTTGGTGTCTGCAGGCAGCCCCCACTTGCTACTGCGGGGGGTCCCCACTCACCGCTACAACTGCCGCCTACAAATGGTGCCCTCCCCCCTCCCCCAGCCTCAGGAGATACCAGTCATTCATGGTGAGGAAAATCAGGACATTTTTCACTGCAACAGCTCTAATTACACAAAGAAACTAGAGTTCAGCTAGTTTCAGACACTCAAGAAGGGATTGGAAATACATGCTTGGGACCACCACAGCCTTGTCTGATCTCTGAGACAGTTGCCTGAGGCCAGCTCAGGTTTTCCTTTTAGAGCAAGGGGAGTGTGCAGATTCCGTGCCACTCTGAGACTGACCTTTCCTGGTTCTCAATGGCCCTGGCTCATGGAACTAGCAACCAGTTTTATTCCTGAGCGAGGGGCTCCACCTCCTGTTAGGAGTGAAACACAGTTCCAAGCAGCACAGCAGATAGTCTCTTCAGTAAAGGCATGTACTGGGGCAAAAGCCAACCAGCCAGAATTTCTCAGTCCCCTCTTATGGGGTCCAGCAGTCTCTCTGTCCTCATTTTAGCCAGCACAGCCCTGATCACTCCAAGAGATACTCAGGTGTTTGGGTGTTCCCTTTCCAGTCTCTCCAGCTCCTCAAAACTACTCCACTTATCTCACTCCAGAGACTCTTATGTCTAGGAACTGCTAGGCTGCTTGCTTTTTTCCCCTGCCTGCTCTCTCATTGTCATGTTTATCTCATCTGAGCACCTCCCGGATCTTGGGCATCTCATATAAGGACATGAGATGTGCCTTATAGGGTCACTTTTGGTCCATTTAGCCTAGTGTCTCTGACACTGGCAGAAGTGGATACTATAGAGTTATAGATAACTGAACCAGATATCTCTAGAGCAGGGAGGGCAAAGTCCAGCCCATGGGCCAGATTTGGCCAGCAGTGGATTCTATTTCCCAGAAGCCCCTACCTGCATAGTTGGGGCTGGTCTCCATGGTGACCCCAGTCACAGCTGCACTGTGATAGCACAAAACTGTGGTTTCCATGAAGACCAGCTCCAGCTGTCCTGGCAAGGCGCACAGCAGGGCAGGGCAAAGGGCTGCTCCAGAGCCCCTGCGATCTTGTGGTGGGGGCATTTTTGTCTGAGGCCAGGGCAGAGCCATGATTTGCAGCCTACATGCTCTGGGCAGGGGCATGCAGGTTGCAGATTGCAGCTCTGCCCTGACCCCGGACCATGCTGCCCCCACCACAAGATCCCAGTGGCTCTGGAGCAGCCCCCTGTCCTGCCCTGCCACATGCCCCAACAGTGTGGCTAAGACTGGTCTCCATGGCAACCCCAGCCTTCAGCTATCACAGTACAGCTGCAGCTGGTGTCTCCGTGGAGACCAGCCCCGGCCATGTGGTCAGGGGCTGCTGAGAAAGAGTTTGGCTGCTGGCTAAACCTGTCATTTTTCTCACCCCTGCTCTAGACTGATATATTCCTAATCAAGACCATCCTTGACATCCATCATTATTGGTTTAGAGAAGCCAGAGGAAACTCCAACCATTCTGTTTATCAGCCATTAATAGATCTATCATACCTGAATTGATCTAGTTCCTGTTCAAACCTGGCTATAGTATCCACCTCTACCACCTTGCATGGCAATACATTCCATAAGTTTAACTGTGTTGCATAAAAAGGTGCTTTTTCTTGTTAGTTTTTAACATGTTACCTACTAACTTCCACAGGTGTCCACCAGTAGTAGTATTTGGGACTTGGTGAACAACAGTATCCTGCTCACTGGGTCCACACACTTCATGATTTTATAGATCACTATCAAGCCCCCCACTCCCCACCTTCTCCTAGCCCTAGTCTTTTCAATCTCATCTAGTATGGGAACTGTTCCAGGGCCCCGATCATTTTGGTTGCACTTCTCTGTACCTTTTCTAATTCTGCTACATCCTTTTTGACATGTGAGACCAGAACTGCACACAGTATTCAAGATATGGGCACACATTATGTAACAGGATGATGATGTTCTCTGTTTTCATTTCAATTCCATTTTTAATGATGATCAATATTATATTAGTTTTTTTGGTGTCTGCTGAGGGTTGAGCTGACATTTCTTAGAGAATTATCTACAATGTCTCCAAGGTATCTTTCCTGCATCATAACAGCTAGTTCTAAACCCAGCATTGTGTAAATATGGCTGAGGTTATTTTTCCCCAGGTGCCTTACCTTGCACTTATTGGCAGTGAAGTTCATCTGACATTTTTTTTTGCTCACTCACTTAGCTAGATCTTTTTGCAGCTCTTCTTCATCAGTTTGGGATTGACTACCTGGAATAATGTGGTATTATCTGCTAACTCCAATCCCATGCTACCACAGTTTTGGGTTTGTTTGGTTTTTTTTTAATAACTTTGGTAAAGGATCTTGTTGAATGCTTTTTGAAAATCCAAATATATTGTCAGCTGGATCCCCCTTGTCCATATGCTCATTAACACCCTCAAAGAACAGCAGCAGATTGGTGAGGCAGAAATGCCTTTTACAAAAACCATGTTAACTGTTCCTCAGAGGATCATTTCTGTCCATGTTGTTATAACCAACTTGCCTACCAACTTGCCAGGGATAAAAATGAAACTCCCTGGCCTGTAGTTCCAAAGATCACCTCTGGAGCCCATTTTGATGATGGGTGTCATATTGACAACCTGCCAATACTATGGCACAGAAGCTGTTTGTAATAATAGGTTACATATTTTTTTCCAAAAAGTTGTGCAGTTTCCCCTCTCAGTTCCTTCAAAACTTTCAAGTGAATGATATCATTAGTATTCATTGGTGATTCATTAGTATTTAATTTATCAGTTTGTTCCCAGTGTGATTTCAGAATATTCTGAGGTAGAATAGACATGATCTTTGTTGCTAGACAACTGAAGAAGTGTTGCAGACAACAGTGAGATTTTGATATGACCTTCATTGAACAGACTAAAGCCTTTGAGTAAATCAACAGAGAGGCTTTATGGAAGATCATGATGGTATCTGGATGCCTGCCAAGCATTAGTGATGCATACGGAGTGTATGTGGCGGTGCACCCACTAAGAAAAGTGCGTGCAGATGGTTGCTGCTTGCCACCCCGCCGCTCACTGCTGACACCTCTTGTGGTGTTTGTGGGCAATCGTTGATTGCTGCTGGCCACCACCGTTGCTGCCAGTGGCATCTGCAGGTAGTCACTGACCACCAGTCGGCACTTGCCACCCCACTCCTTGCCACTGACACTGCCACCTATGCGAGCTCCCCACTTGCTGCCACCACACCCCCACCGCTGCCACTGCCTGCGGGTGGTCATCATGCCTCCCAGCCTTCAGGGGCACATGTCATTCATGCTGCCAAGACTTCTTAATGATGATACGACAGCAACAATCTTAAGCAATGGCTCAAAAATGGACCCCTTTACCATCAGAACTGGAGTCAAGCAAGAACATGCAATTATGTTAACTTTTTTTTTCCCATCTATATCGAAGGAATTACACATCTCATTGCTGACAGACTTCCTTCTGGAGTAAGCATGCAGCATCATATGGAATGTAATCTCTTTAACATGAACTGCTTATGTTCTAAGTCCAAGATAACTAATAGTTTCATTACTGATCTTCAGTACATTGATGATTGAATTGTGTATGCTCACACAATTGAAGAACTCAGGGTCACTCTCAACTGCTTCTGTTAAGTGTCTGAAATGCTTGGACTCCCCACAATTTCACAAAAACCAAAGTACTTTACACCAACCTACCCCCAAACCAAACAGCTGCTCCTCAACATAATACAAGTAGAAGGAAGTACTTGGAGAATATTGAGCATTTCCAGTCCTTGGGTTTTCACCTTTCCCAAAAGTAAACATAATAGATGATGATATTCAACACTGAATAAAACTTGTCACTGCTGGCTTTGGATGTCTGCAATGATCATGACATCAGGACGCAAATTAAACTTCTTGCCTACCAAGCTGTTTTCATTCCTACCCTGTTGTATGACATATCAGAAACACTTGAAAGCCTTGGAACCATCAGTGATGTCTTTGAAAAAACCCTGATATAAGCAAACACCATCAGTATTTAAGCTATGTTTTTACAGAACTAGCTGCATTGGACAGGACATGTCATAAGGATGCCTGACAACCAGCTGCCAAAACAGTTCATGTACTCTCAACTTGCCAAAGTTTACCACTCCAGAGACGGACTAAAGAACAGATTCAAGAACACCTTGAAGGCCAATCTGAAGAAATGCAATATTAACATCAATATTAACATCAATACCTGAAAGCAACTGAATCTTCCACAATGGTGCTGTGAAGGTGTTGATCATTTCAAGCAAACTTGCCTCATTATGAAGGTGGATAGGTGAGAGAGAAAAAGAGAAAGCTGTGACCCAACATCACCAGGATCCATTCCTTCCTCTAGGAATTGTATGCCATATCTGTAGTCAAACATGCAGATCTCCGATTGGCTTCTTCTGTTATCTCCAGACTTCCCTGTCTACTGAAAGACTGTCATCCTCATATTGAGGGACTGCAAAGAATATTTATTTGTTCCAAAACTTCCTCTTTTTCCACTTCAATGTGTTCCAGCACTTTAGACCAGGACCCATATGCTAGACAGGATTGATATGGCATGGGAATTTCCCCAGTACCTTCTGTGGTAAAAACTAAAGCCAAGAATGTGTTTAGTTTCTCTGTGTGATGGGGCACCAAGTTTGCCCCATCACAGAACTTCAGGGGAGTGAAGGAAAGCAGAAAACTTACCTTAGCAACCAGTCCCAGGAGAAAAGGGGCGGGGCTACCCGGATGGGGGAGAGAGAGACCCGGATGAAAACATAAACAAAGAGAGCAGCAAGTGCAAAGGGAGAGGGGAGAGAGTGCTGGCTATGAGAGAGACAGCAGATGGCTGGAAGGATTTAAAAGGGGGAAGTAACCCAGATGTAGCTGGAAAAAAAGAAGAAAGCAACCCAGAATAAACAGGGAGAAACTACAAGAAAGAGAAAAAGGATTGTAAGAAGGGTCCTGGAGAGAGACTTACCTGGGAAGATGAAGTGATTTAACAAAGGAGGACTTTGAGTCAGTGAGTCTGATACCTGAAGACATTAAGTAACATCCCAGAGACTTAAAATTAAGAGAAAGGAATGAGAGTGGCTGAAAATTAACAAAGAGAAGAGAACCCCCCAATTTTGATATCAGTAGTAAATACAAGGTTACCTAGGATTGCTTTTTGCTTGGGACCTGTGTGGAGGAGAACAGGGCAAGCAACCAAGAAATTAAGAGTTCTCAAAGAAAGAGGGAACTAAATATATTTAAGATGCAATTTATCTGAGACATAATAGTTGTGCAGAAGAGTTATTTTTGTTGAACTGCAGACACAATATCTTCCTCATCTCTCAGGACTGTGTTTATTTCTGTATCTTATTCCATCAAAGTCATGGCAGGTGAGAAATAAAGGAAATTAACCAGTTCATATTAAAACAAGAGATGGTGATTTATTTTGCAGGCGTAGCTTAACTCTCACACTCTGCTATGGCATTATCAGTCCTAACTGCACCTTTCACATCTTTCTCACCAGTTCTCTGGTTGGCTTCTTGCTTCTGATGTATTTTGCTAGATGTTCCTCAAATTCTTTTTTCCCCTGCCTTATTCCACTTTTGTAGTTGACCTGCCGGAGTTTGTGTTCGTTCCCGTTTTCCTCATTTGGGCAAACCTTTCATTTTTTGAAAGATACCTCAAAGCCACTCAATACATTGATGTTAAAGATCCGTCTCATCTCAACCTGCAAATAGCCAGTGCTGGTACATAACCCTCCGTTCTCTGTACACAGGGTAATGGGGTAAGTTGAGTCATACCACCTTATAGCAATGTGAACACAGTTAACACAGAATTATCACAATAAAAATCATAGTCTGTCAGAGTCTTCTGTTGGCATATTTTCCATACAGCTGCAGAATTCATGCTTCTTCTTTTATGTCCCCCTACTTCAATTTTTAACATGTTATTGCAATTCTCTGCAAGACTGTGTAATGTGTAGCAGTTCATTAATTAAGCTTTTATTCATCCTCTCAATGTACACAGCAGTGAAGAGAGCAGCTTGCTTTTAAAGTTAAGTATCCAAGCCAAGGCAACAGCTAAATTTCACCTAAGGCACATAAGCAAACATAGGCATCTACGTCTATTTCTCCCTAATCAAGTTTATCAATAGTTAATACAAAAGGTAAGAGGTCATCTTGTCCTCCACACTGTTTTTTGTTACTGAATCTTAAGATAAGATTACCTTATAGATAGAATTGAGTCTGGCTCCCAGTGTCTAATGTTATCCGAAATGCTATTGTTTTGCATACACCTGTGACAATAAAATAAAAATATAGAGTGCTGTTAATAAGTAATACCTCTGAGCATTTTACAGTAAAATAAAACATAAAATAAATTATTAATCAAATGCTAGGTTAAAAAATGAACTAATCTGATCTTGAAAAAAAGGATGTGAATGGTTGATTCTAAGTAGCAATGAGTGCCATAAATAGGGAAGAGAAGAAAAAAAAAGTATCGTGTTCTTAATTTGAATTCTGATTAAATAATAGAATTCAAGAATAGAATTAGAATAGTAGAATTAGAACTAGCCCCTGCTCTGTAATCAAAAACAATGTTATAATAATATAACACTAATCTTAACACACTTGGATGAGAAATGATCTGGGAACCAAAAGATCACGGTGCTATAAGGTCATGAATTAATAGTTACAGGAGTGATAGTATTCCTCATGCACCCAAAGGGATATGTACTAGTAATTCACATATATCTTTTTCACACTGATTAGTTAAAATAGGATTATCTCTCTTTGCAGACACAGTCATTATTCTGAAAGGTACCCAAAGCTGCTTGTTTGTTTATTTATTTTTAATGAACAAACTTAAAGTGGATGATCATACATCAAGTGTGTACAGGCTCACATAGCTTTGTTTGTCCTTGCAAAGTATGAGAAGTGTTATGAGAAGTTGTATTATGGTAGCACCTAGGAGCCCAGATCAAGATCAGCTATCATAGAAAGCAATATATCAAACACTGGGCAACATATATCATGGAGAAGATGGGATAACAAAATTAATTGGCTTTAGCAGAAAAGAAAAAAAAAAGACCATCTTAACTTTTAATTAGCCTTGTCATTGTCATGGCATCCACCTGAAGTCATCAGCAAGTGGATTGGCATCAAAGAGACCTCACCATCTCAGCTGCATGAGATATATGTAATTTGTCAGGAGAATCCCAGTAAAGTAAAGTAAGGATGGAAACAACACTGCTTGCTTTCAACTATTCTTCTTTTAAGGTATTAAACTCTACTTTATATATAGTAGTATTAAACTATGCCACCTTCGCTGATGTATACTCTATCCCTTTAGTATGACATTGGTTTAGCTTCTGCATATCATGTGTGTTAGACTGCCAGCCCTTGGGCTTTTAACAATAATAAATCCAAAGTTTATTTTCTAAGGCCTATTGCTGCTGCAACAGTTTTCCAGTTCACACCAATTTCTTCTTAGATTTATGTGCTTAAAAATGTATTTGCCCTCTACTAATCAGGAACATTTGAAATGTCTCCCTCCAATTGTTTTTTCCATCATCTTTCCATTATCATCTTGACTGTTTCCTTTTAGTTAACACTAGCTATTCAAATGCTAGCACTTCAGACTACTTACAAATTAGCGGTGGTTATCAAGTCATTGAAAAGGAAAGCATCTGGAGCTTTGGCCTTTCCTCCATATGTTTCTCTTCATGATATTCTTTAATTATTTGATACTAATCAACATAATTCACAGCATTTTTCCTTATCTTGATCTGTATGTAATTTGAAAACACTTAATAGAATTTAATATTTAAGATCAGATATGTTATATTTCTTACTTTTGATTCCTGTGTCAATCACCTGGTTTCTATTTACTTACTGAATAAGCATAAACTTTGATCAGTTGTATTTATCTAACTCTAAAAAAAGCCATTCGACTGCATTCATTTCAGCTGCTAGAGAGAGGATGAGAAAGACACGCTCCATGCCAGTGTGATTCTTGTTGTTTAATAGACAACTAGAAGGCTTTCATTTACTAGGTTGAAGAGCCTGATATGTGAACAGAATTTGAATGACAACCATCTTTTACATAAACACTTGTATTTACAATAACAAAAATGATTGTGTAAAAATGTTCCAAAGTTAACTCAAAATTTCCTATTTCTAACAACCTTCCTGTCAATGAATAGCATATTCACAGAATTCACAAACATGGCTCTGCTACATATGTATTTTCCCATGAGTTTAAGAAAAAATATTTTCTATGCTGTTCATAGATTGACTTTTTGTCAGTGATAAAGACTCTATTAAACTGTTATTCTCTGTCTATTTAACTCTTCCAATACTAAAATGTTTTACTTCTTCCTCTCCCTAAAAGTAATCCTGTGTCAAGCCTTCTATATATCCAAATAATAATTTCAAAGTAAGTAAAGAAGCACAGTTTCAATCATGCTATGGGACTATGTGGCTGTGTATAGTTAGTGACTATGAAGATGTGTAACAGCAGAATGATGCTGCCACTGCTAGGCAGTTGGCTTTAAACTCTGGATGGACCAGGAATCAAAGTGAGGTGCATCTGCACTTGCCCCTGGCCACCTTGCTGGAATTTTCCTGATTTAAGGTGTCCTCAGTATGTGCCACTGAGCTAATCAGACCACTCTTGTCTCTCAGAATCTGACAGCGGTGTCATTAAACGAGTGTGATTGGAATACAATGTATTACTGCAACTTTATAATTCTGCTATCCCATTCGACTAACCTGTAGATATGAAATAATGCATGTGCATATTATGTGCCTGGAATGATATTCATGAAAGGACAAATGTATTAAGTTATACTATGGAAACAATATGTAAGTAAAGCATACTAATTTAACTAGCTGTTCATGCAGGACAGAATGTATGTCAAAAGGAAAGTTGAGAGAACCAAGATAAAAATCTCCTCAGCAAAAGCTAGCAAGACTCTAACATGAGTGGGGTGATAGAAGCATAACAAAGGAAGGCTATATATTGCACACACTAAGAGAAAATGATAATTTATAATTGAACAAGTAATTTAAGGCTAACAAAAAGGACCAAATACTGAATAAACATGTAAGCTAATTTATGCTCATATCTGTATATACATTTTTAAAACAATATATACAATCATAGAAAATTAGGGTTGGAAGGGACCTCAGGTGATCATCTAGTCTAAACGCCTGCTCAAAACAGGATCATCCCCAAATAGATCATTCCAGCCAAGGCTTTGTCTAGCCGGGTCTTAAACACCTCTGAGAATGGAGTCCATAACCTCTCTGGGTACCTGTTTCAGTGTTTTACTACCTTCCCAGTGAGAAAATTCTTCCTAATATCTACCCTAAACTTCCCTTGGTGCAACTTGAAACTGTTGCTCCTTGTTCTATTGTCTGCTACCACTGAGAACAGCCTAGCTCCAACCTCTTTTGAACCCTCCCTTCAGGTAGTTGAAGGCTGCTATAAATCCCCTCTCAGTCTTCTCTTTTCTAGACTAAATAATCTCAGTTCCCTCAGCCTCTCACCAGAAGTCATGTCTCTTAACCCCCTCACATTTTTGTTGCCCTCCTGTAGACTCGCTCCAGTTTGTCTACATCTTTTGTGTAGTGGGAGGCCCAAAACTGAACACAGTTCTCCAGATATGGCCTTACCAGTGCTGAATAGAGGGGAACAATATTTATAATACCTTATTTATAAACAATTATACTTATAATAAAACTTATAATAGCATTTAAAGGAGTTTAATGTCCTGAAACAGAACATACTCATTTCAACACAAAATCTCCAGTAATTAAGCATTGAAGGAATTGAAATCTCAGACATGGAGTTCTAAGTCTGTTTTGTTTTAAAGTGAGAAATAATAAGAGAAGAAAAGGTAACTATATTATTTTTAAAAATCTACCACTAATTTAATTGTAATGGATTTACCCCTCAAACCTCCCACTTTGGCATATGAAGGGAAAACAAATTTCATGTAATCAGACTCAGATTCTGTACCCAATCAATCTATTAGTTTACATAATATATCAATAGTTTAGATACCAACAATATCATATTTGAAAGACTTACTGCTTGCACTAGAGATATATTTACAAGACTAGTATTGTGATTATTTAAAGTTCCTGCTTGTTTACTTTTAAAAACAAAGCCCCTACCTTATATATATTTTTTTGAATACAGAAAATATTGTATTAGATTTCATCCCTTCTGACCTCTGCTCTGCTCCTAGGACTTCTTATCTAACAGCACCAAAATATTAATCAGAAATCAGTTTTGTATTTCTAACATAATATTGTATACAAATGATGTATTAAATCACATGAGAAGAATCCTGAAACCAAACATGGCACAGATGGAATCAACATGACAATCTCTCACCATGGAACCTATCTTTGTCTATGGCCCCTGACAAATATTACAATTAAGATGTGATGAAATGCCTGATTGTACCATAAATACTGACGCCAAAACACATTCAGGCAGTTAATAGCATGACAAAATGGGAAACAAGCCAATGGATAGTTTCCATTGCACCTTAAACTGAACATGTAGTATTTTCAGTATCAGTTCTTGCCAGGTATGGGCACCCAACTTTCAGTCTGCCAGTACAGTGCATGGGGAACTCAAGATTATGATTCCAGGATCTGCTTGCACTGAAAGTAGAAAGGGCACACTTGGTATCTGATCCCCAATCTGAAAACTGTGATTATAGAAGGAGTGGTTGTTGGAATCAGAGATCAGTTCCCATTGTAACATTAAATTAATTTATTCCATGGGCCTATCCTATAAAGCCTTTGTCATCATAGTATCTGAACACTACTATAATATGAATAACTCTTCTTTCTCCCTTCCTTCTCAACCTGTAGAAGAAAGTTGGTGTTGCACTGTGTATCAACTGGGAGACTTTTCTGAGAGTACAGCATTGGAATAATATGGTCACAGTGCTCACTTAAATGAGGAGAAAATATGCACTTTATATTATTTATATTTTATCAAGGTTCATTCTGTTATATAATGAGCTGTGATAATAAAGCTAGGAGGTGGGTGGAACAATACTCACTGTTTGGATACTCAGTAGCACTGAAGAATGCATACGGTCCCAGGATTAAGGTCCAGTTTTAACACTATCTTTGAAGTGCTAAATAGAGCTCATCACACAACTCTGAATTATTTGAAAAATTCACCCTGTTCCACCAAACTTAAGAAACAACTGATTTGTATATAAAACATATTGATGAAGTTTAATTCCATATTAAAGCAGCAGTCTGTAAGCAATAAACTTTACATTGTACCAGTTATTAGCTGATTGTATCTCAAAGAAACAGGGCTAACTGAGTACAATTAAAGTACATTAGCTATTTATATTAAATCACACAAGTGATATGCATTTCAAAATGAATAAAAAAATATAAAGGAATAGAAACACTAAAAAGATGATGTAATACATGTTAAGGCTGCAAATAAGAACTCCTTAAAATCATGCATTTAAGGCACAGTAGTAAGACTCAGAGATTCAAGGTTAATTTCCAACCTTGGAACTGATCTCATGTATAACTTTGTATAAATCACTTTTTTTCCCCGATAGTTAATTTTTCCCCACCTGACTAGGGCAATATTAAGATAAATTATTTTATGTTTCTAGGGTACTGAACATATGAGAACAGTAAAGGATTTGTCTCACAAGGCCTAAAATTAATAAGAGGCTTGGCTACTCAACAATTTATAGGAATAAATTAAATAAGTGGCCACCATGTATACAAAAGGAAAACCCAATCACAGATAAATTTTCTTAGCCTAAAAGTGAAAAAACAAAAAGAAACATAAATTAGGCAAAAAAATAGATATGGGCAGCATACATTCTCTATGTTATCTCAAACCTTAAGAATAAAGAGAATTAAAGAGACTGAACTAGAATTCTGGTAAGAAAAAATATGGTATCTGTTAGCTGGCAGCAGCAGTGATTTGGGGTTTTAAGGTGAATATAATAATATGGTTAAATTAAAGATTCATCGTATACATTTATAAGGAAGAAAAATAGAGAAAGGATACTGTTAGCTTAAGTTTATGTTAAAGCATTGATTAATGGGATATTATAATTAACAAACAGACTAAAACTGAAATTGAAGAAATTTCACTTAGAACCTTATTACTCAATTACTCAATAGTAATTCAGAAATTCGGTGTTACTTTCAATCATTTTGGAAGATGGATCATTTGTAGATCCTCACATCTAATGAACCCATGGGCATGGGTTTGAACCTGGCTCTTCTGATTTCATTACTAATCAATTAAAATTTGTTTAAGACAAAAAATTCCAATGTAGGCATGATCAAAAATCCAAGCAACTAGAATTCTTGTGGATAAGTGTTCATAAATGATTTAGATCCTATAAAAAGCTGCTCTTGCAATTATTCTTTAGAAGTAACACCTCATAAAATACAATTGTTTTGAAAGTGAACTGTGAAAATAAGTAGAAAGAAAACACATTAAGAATTATTTAAGAATATCACATGGAGAACTGGAGAATTCTGAGAATCAATTCCTATTGAATCATTTTCTATTTCAAAAGTTTAATTAAATAAACTATACTATATGGATTTTGCGCATCAACTTTTTAATCTCCCTTTGTCTATTTTCCTGGATGTGAATTATGGTGTTTAATGATTTTAGACTCTCTGTCCCATCCATCCTGCTTTCTAGGACCACATAAGAATTTCTAAAGTAGACTGTTTGTTATGAGAATCAGGATTCTCCTCTTATACATTTCCACAAAATAGAACAATCATATAAAGTTTCATTTTGATTACTGCCTTTGTTTAAAGTACTGTTAAAAGTCTTGTTATACTAGGTCGAGCTGGTGCTCTTGAATCTCTCACCATGGTTTACTGTTTGCAATTTTTTGACTGTTCAGCACTTTGTGGTCTACAGTGAAATACTCTGAAAAATTAAAATTGATTTGGGAAAAGAAGTCAATTTATACCAGAGACATTGCAACTAAACACAAATCTCATGAAAGTTACCTTCACAGTATCTTGTACCAGTATCATTTTGTGAAGTAAATAATTTGAATCCTTATGAGATCTAGTACTAACTCTAAAAGTAACAGTAGTGAGGATCAGAAACAGTTACAGAGAAACTAAATATTTATATTCCTAATGAGTAAATGGCATGGAGCAAATGAGGGGATTGCTTATGTCACTAACCATTCCCTCAAGAGGCGCGTCCACACATGCAAGCATGTGCGCTTGCAGCAGCTCAAATAGAAGTGGTGCAAATTTGAGCAGGGGCTTTTTGCCTCAGCGCAAGTACTCAGACGTGCACTTTGTTGTGGAGCAGCTTGTGCCACTTGGGGCAAAATAATCCCGCCTGGCTCCTCCTGGATCTGCAGCCAGGGGGAGTTAGAGCCCGGGGCCAGCACCTGTGCTGTCCCCAGCAGTATAAAAAGCTGCTCTGTCCTGTCCTCAGCAGTATAAAAAGCTGCCCTAGCAAGCAGCTTGGGGCTACTCACTCTCTGGAGCTTCTGGGGCCCAGCCAATTGATACCTGGGGGCACTACCCCTTGTGCCAGTTGAACTGCTGCAGCAGCATCCCAAATCTCTTTTTTTAAAATACCCCAAAATCCATGTTCTTCCATATTTAAAACAAAAAAAACCATTCTACACACACACACACACACACACACACACACCCACACCGAGAGAGAGAGAGAGAGAGAGAGAGAAGTGGGGTAATGCTTTATTGGTATATTTGCAATGCTAAAGCAATTTGGAAGCCTACCAGTGTCTCTATCATCATGAAAAAATAAATTCTAAATACCTATATGTGTTGATTTGTGCTTTTGGTTTTCTTCGCACATGGTGATGGGGGGGATGTGGTGTTTGTAGAAGGGGGTGGTGATAAGGGGTGTGGCGGAAGGCAGGTGGGTGTATGTGGAGGGATTTGGGTTGTTCTGTGGGTAAGATTGGAGCAATTGTTGGGGACACTGTGGGTGAGGGGGACCTTGTGTGGAGGCTGCTCAGGAGGGGTGGGTCCCCTGCCCCCTACAAGGTGCCCCCTGCCTCCCTCCTGCAGGGCCCACATGCCCCCCGGCCCCCCGCGGAAACCCCCCCCCCCCCGGGTCCCAGCTTCCCCCGGAGGGCCACAGCCCCTATCCCCCGCAGGGTCCCAGCCCCTCTGCCCAGGGCCCATAACTAACCTTTAACAGCAGCAGAGGGGGAACCATGCACTGAGCCTAGCCTGGTTCTGCTGGCCCTGTGGCTGGTCTTGCCACCCAGCTGGGCTGGCCTTTTGGCAGCAGGAGCTGGTGCAGCGTGCTCACATGCTGCGCTGGCTCCTGTCAGCATGGGCCAGGCCCCAGGGCCGGCTCCTGCCTCTGCCCCCTGTGCCTGCGGGGGCGGGGGGGGAGGGAGGACCTGGTCCAGCCCCATGTGGCTCATTAGTCCAACCTTGCACCAGAGTGGGTCACAGGGCTCCGGGAGGCATGGCTCCTGTGCGCACCTCCCGGAGCCGTGCGACCCACTCCATTGCAACGCCAGACTAGTGAGCCTCAGGGATCTGAACCAGGTTCACTCCCTCTGAAGCTCCAGGGACATCCCCCTCTGCCACTCTCCAATCCCCCCCCACA
>NW_005843129.1:81840-83523 GCF_000455745.1 Alligator sinensis | reverse complement strand
CCACCCAACTTACCTTAGACAGTGCTGGGGGCAGCAGGAACACAAAAGAGATGCTCCGGCCAAAACCAAAGCATCTCTTTTGGAGGACTGACTCCAGGCACGGTCTTGAACTGTTCCTTGCTCTGCTCTATTGCGGAGCGATTTTTTTACACCCCTGGATATCCAGGGGTCTAATTTTCTCCCCGCACTGCAAACTTGCAGCGTGGGGAACATTTTTTCATTCCCACACATGCCTGTTGCCCCGCCTTAAAGACATTTGAGGTGGGGCAACAGGCACGTGCACGCTTGTCTGGACGCGCCCAAGGTGGTCGAAAAGAGAATCATACTAGAGAACTGTGGAATACAATTGCTTCTAAACCCTCCTTTTTATTGGATTATGCTTCAGCAGTATTTATCACTAAGAGCAGATGATGAAAAGCTGTTTAGCAGCTTGAATCCCTTCACTGGGTATGTATATGGAATGAAATAGCATAGATCTGAACTACCTGCCTGTTGATTTCTGAATAGCTCTGAAGATGCTAGTTTTGATCTATCAGCCCCAAATGACTTGAGACTCGACTGCTAATCATCTATGTTTTCTATTGCACTTGCAATCAGCAGGGAAGCTAGATTTCTTTTGGTTTAGAATGGAGGAAGATGAAGTAACAGGTTGGTATTTGTGAAAGACTCTCACTTTTGGAATCTTTCTTGACCTGTTCTGAACCTAAATGGGCTGAAATTCCAGGCATTCTTCAAATCCATTCTTATATAGTGCTTTAGCTGGAAATGATTAGAGGTGGAAAGAGGGAGAGTTTCTTTTTAATAATGTTTTGCAATAAAGATTTTGCTGGTATATAGCGGAGTTTTTATGTGACTTCTTCTGAGGTGAACTAACTTACATTGAGTGCACCATTTTTTGGCTTATTTAACCCCTGTGAATACCTGCATAATCGGGCATTTAGATTGACCTTACCTCTGTTAGTTTAATCTAAATGTAACACTGGTACATATCTCATATTATTTTAATGTACATTTTAAAGGGATTTGTAAGCTTGGAATACATACCTTTTTATTCTCCCAAAATATAAATATGCATATAGTCAAATCATTTCCTGAACTTCAATCTGTAACAGGAGGGACGGCAGGGTCACCATGCTAGCCCCTGTTGCCTCCTCTACGGCGCCAAGCTTCAGACTTGCACCCTCCTATTCTCGTCTGCCACGACTTCGATGATATCTGTGTTTTTATAGGGAGGCTACCTCTCTTCCACTTGGCCACAGTTCTACTGCTCCGGGTGTTCTGTATCTCTAAGCCTTATGGGCCTTCTCTGTACGCTGCCCTTCTCACTAGGGCCTTCTCTGTACTGCCGCCCCTCTCACTGGGGCTCTCCACACCCACACTGGGGCTTCTCCATAATGCTGCCCCTCTCCTGGGGCTCTCCGCACCCCCACTGGGGCCTTCTCTGTAGTGCTGCCCTCTCACCGGGCTCTTCCCTCTGCAAGGTTGCCCTCTCACTGGGCTCTTCCCTCTGCAAGGTTGCCCCCTCACCAGGCTCTTCCCTGCAGTGCTGCCCTCTCACCGGGCTCTCCTCTGGAGCTGGGGTCTATACCCCTGAACTCTGTGCCCTCACTGGGGCTGGGGTCCTCACTACCATGAGTCCCCTATGAGGCCTCCTCCATCCCCTTATAGCCTCACCCAAACCAC
>NW_005843129.1:60407-81522 GCF_000455745.1 Alligator sinensis | reverse complement strand
GTAGTAGCAGGCACCTTAGTGTCCTGCTACACACCTCCCCGCTCAAGACTTCAACTCACCGAGGCGGTTTGCATTCTCATCCCTCTGGCTTCCTTCGTCTTAATCCTTCTTGGTTCTTGTTTTGGCTCACCAACACTTTAAAATGCACAGAAGTGGAGGTTTTAAGGTGCCTCCTGCTCGCCTTTTCCCCAAGGCGCACCACATGGGATTTCCTGGGAGTTGCCCTGCCACGGGCAGTCCCCCCACATTAGCCAACCTTGGTAAGCTGAACTCTCTGTTGGTTGAGCTCCTTGTCTTTTAGGGTCCACTATCTCTTCTTGTACCTCTCTCCTGAAGTAGTGGTGCTTGTCTTTCCTAATAGCCTCCCTGAAGGTCTTGAAGCCTTCCCCATATCTCCCACTGTCTTCTCAATGTTCTCTGAGCATCTTCTTCCTTCCAAAACTCGATCTTTCCTCGACCTGTGGATCTTCCTTGAGGTCCTTTATAAATTTTCACGTAGGTTACACCTCCGACTTTTGCTTCCATAAGCTTTTTTAGAGTCCACCACTTGACCTACTGTGGGATATTCTGCACATAAATTTGAGGTCTCCTCCCCAGCCTGTCCCCCACTTTAGATGATCGCTCTCTCCCCCATGTCTCTAGCTCCTTGGCCTGGCTTTCTTTTCTGGGTCTCACTGACCACTTTTCCTTAAGACTCATCTCTGGCTTATGTTGCCTTGTGCCTTCTCTCTCCTGTGTGCACTCCCAGTGAACCAGGTTATTGGTCTCTCTTCTTGAGCTCACCTGTTCCCCTTTCCCAGGCGTCCCTACCTCTAGTAGGGTGGCTTCCACTTGTGACCTCTGATTGGACACTGCGATTCCCTTTTCAACTTGAGGTTTACAGCACTCCCCCAGCTGCTGTCTTAGGAGGCTCATCTCCTTTGCCTGACTCTCCAACCATTGATCCCATTTCTTACTCCAGCATTCCAGGAGTGCTGGTGGGACCTCTTCTTGTAAGGCCGTAGGCTTCCACCCTACTGGTCCCTTCTCTGGGTTTCTTATCTCTGGCTGCTCTGGGTTGGCCTCCCCTCTTCTATTCGCCAGTCCTCTACCTACCGGGAACTTTGTTTGTTCCGGAGGTTTCCTGCCTCCTAGATGCTTGTTCGTCAGCTGGGCCTCCATTTCCCTCACTGACCCTTTCACCCCTTCGATTTGATGGTACTGCTCTAGGTATTCAGATTTCAATATCACCACATACTCCTCTAGTTGGGCTCTCAGCATTTCCAGTCTCTCCGCTTGGGCTTTCTGTCCTACGTCTGTCTGAGTTGCTATGCTTGTTGTCTCTAGCACTTCTGACTCCCCAGGATCTTGACCTCTTATGGCTGTTGGCCCATTTGCCATCTGAAGCATTTTATTTTCTGCCTCCAAGGCCTGGACCTGCTGACTTAAGGCTTGCATTTGAAGTAATGCCTGCTCCCTCTCATCGTTAGTCACTGACTCTTTAGCTGCACCATCCTCTAGGAGGGTTTTAAGGCTTTGTATCTGTTCTTCCAGATGGTCTTTTCCAGTCTCCACACTCCTATCATTCTCTTTTGCTCCGGCCTCTAACTCCCTTTCAAGGGACAGGTTACGCTCATGCAGTGCATCATAATTGGCCATGTATTCTTTTACCTTTTTCATCTCCTGTGCAAGCACCTTTCCCTTTTCTTTGGTCAGAGCCTGATTTTCAT
This sequence comes from Alligator sinensis, assembly GCF_000455745.1. Lineage (NCBI taxonomy): Eukaryota > Metazoa > Chordata > Crocodylia > Alligatoridae > Alligator > Alligator sinensis. The sequence goes on along the minus strand of NW_005843129.1, from coordinate 79,813 downwards.
GCAGGGTGTTCCGCAGCATTTGAATTAGTTGTTCTACACCCGTATACTTCTGCTGCCATTTCTCCACCTCGTCCTGCAATTCCTGTATGCAGTCTTCCTGGCCGCGGGCTTCTTTCTGTAGTATCTCCTTCTGTTCCCTTGCCTGGGTTGTGCAGGTTGTAGTAGACTTCTCTCTCCAAGTTGCCATCTCCCTCTGCATCTTCTGCAGCTTCTTTTCCCTCGCCCGGCTCTTTTGGGCTCCATTTGCAATAAGCTGCTCTAGGGCACGAGTTCTGTTCGCTTCCGCCGCTATCATGTTCCTGATTTCCTTTGAGCCTCCTTCCTTTTTTCCTGGGCCCGCTGTTCTATCCCAGCAGCCCTTGCCTCCACTTGCTCTTTTTGAAATTGGGCCACCTCCAGCTCCCACTCCAGCCATTCCAATTTTTCCTCTAACTCATCTATTCATAATAGGAGAATTTTGCCAGGCTGTCTCAGGCTCTCTATATCCTCTGCCATTGCCATCCTGGCCTCACGCCTTCACTGGTCAGGCCCTCTGGCTTCCCAGTACCATCCCAGGGCACTGCCTTCCTACTTTGCCCTCTTTTTGGTTTGTGTTACCGCTGTCTTCTTACAGCCCCCTCTCCTTCCTTATTTTAGCACTCAGGTTCATCTTTCCATGCACGGCCTTACGGTTTCCCGGCCAATGCACCACTGTAACAGGAGGGATGGCGGGGTCGCCATGCTAGCCCCTGTCGCCTCCTCTACTGTGCCAAGCTTCGGACTTGCACCCTCCTATTCTCGCCCGCCACGACTTTGATGATATCTGTGTTTTTATAAGGAGGCTACCTCTCTTCCACTTGGCCACAGTTCTCCTGCTCTGGGTGTTCTGTATCTCTAAGCCTTATGGGCCTTCTCTGTACTACTGCCCTTCTCACTGGGGCTCTCCACACCCACACTGGGGCTTCTCCATAATGCTGCCCCTCTCCTGGGGCGCTCCACGCCCCCACCGGGCTCTTCCCTCTGCAAGGTTGCCCCCTCACCAGGCTCTTCCCTCTGCAGTGCTGCCCCCTCACCGGGCTCTTCCCTCTGCAGTGCTGCCCTCTCACCGGGCTCTTCTCCAGAGCTGGGGTCTGTACCCCCAAACTCCATGCCCTCACTGGGGCTGGGGTCCTCACTCTACCATGAGTCCCCTATGAGGCCTCCTCCATCCCCTTATAGCCTCACCAAAGCCACGGGTGTAAACAAACTGCAACATAAACACAAGCCCCTGGGCAACAAAGCAAACATAAGCCTCCAGTTAAACTGCGCTCAGGCCTACCAGGGTTCTCTGTCACCCAGTGGTGATCAGCTCTGCTCTGGCCTCCCGGCTCTGCTTCTCTTTTCTTTCTGGCAGGGCAGTTTGTCTTTTCTTTCTGGCAGGAAGCTCCTTCTGCCTTGGCTACTGGTAAGGAACCCACCGCCTGGCCTCCTGCCTGTGGTTTTTACTGGCCAGGCCCTGCCCTTTTTTTCAGCAGGCTAGGCAGGTGTAACCCATTAGCCCCCTTTTGTTGCCTTGGGAACCGGCACCTGAGGAGCCTTCCTGGCTCTCGTAGTAGCAGGCACCTTAGCGTCCTGCTACACAATCTACAAGGGAAAAAATTATTGGGGCACTACTTCCAAACATAATTCAATTCCATTCAAATTATTTTAGCTCTGTGGGTGCCTACATTCAAAGGATATATAAGCAGTTTAGTTATTTTGTGTAATGTATTATTTTCCATAGATATTCATAATATTACAAACATTAGTTTCAATCTTCCTTTTGCTGTACAGAAACACTGGATTTAAACAACTAGAAGAGGTTATCCAGAGAGGTGGTGGAAGCTCCACCCTTGGAGGTTTTTAAGACCAGGCTAGAAAAATCTTTGACTGGGAAGATGTATTTGGGGATGGCCCTGCTTGGAGCAGGGGGCTAGATGACCTCCTGAGGTCCCTTCCAACCCTAATTTTCTATGATTCTTAAATGTATTAATTATATGAATCCATTGCTATCTAATAATTACCAGTTCCTGTTCATGTTAGCCTTTCAGTGAATTCCAGTTTCTATTGCAAGAAAAAGCAGTAGAATATATGTGAAGAAAGTCTGTCATCTTTTATTATAACTGAATTCAGTAAACTTAGAAGAAACCTGAAGTCAGAGTAAAGTTTTTGAAACTGCTGCCACTGATGACCGCGCACCAGCAGTAAATGGATTGCTATTTGACATACTAAATGTTACATGCTCTACCAAGCTTAGCCAACTAATATCAGGAATCTTCAAGTCACTGCTAATTTTCCCAAGGATTAATAAAATATTGCATTCTATCAAACATCTCCAAGGCCATCAAGCACTTCCTAGTTTTAACCTTAATAAGATAGGGTTTAATGCATTAAAGTTTCACAGGAAAATTTAATTCTACTTGACAGATTAAGAAAAATTTAAGCAAAAGCAAAAAGCAAGCTGAAAGTTAATACACAAGTTACCTTATTTGACCTCTTCTGCTATTTCTATGAGATTGGACATTCTCATCATATATCTGCCTTAACTTAAAAAAAAATTGAGCTATATACCAAAAATCTTTATCAGAATGAACCTAAAAGTGAAATATTAGTTGAGAAAATGACAATGTTCTTTGTTGGTGATTTATTCAAGCTTCAGTTAATGTGTTTTCTTATGCTTCTGGATAGTGTCATCTTCATTCTAAATTGTTACGTTTCAGACATGCAGCTGTATTATTAAGAATTCCTTTTGATAGAATTAGACTATCATTACCAGATAATGAAGAGAACATTACTGACTTTGTGAGGAATTATGTCTTCCAGACTTTTAATCTAAATTAAACTTTGGTCTAACTTAAAAGAATAAATTGTCTCCGAAGTGTATCGTTTCCTTGGTGATATATTTTTATTCTGGTGTTATAATGTGAAGAAACATGGAAAACATTTGGGGACTTTTGTGATATTACTTTCTAACAGTGCAAGCTATTAAGATTGCACAGAAATTTCATGATACCAAGTGAATGCAGTTATGAGTATGCAATTACGACTAGAGTGGGATTAAACAAGTAAAGGTTAAGCACTGTGATGAGCTGACAGAATGTGGAAAAAGAGAGGAAGAATTTCACAAGGCTTCTTTTCAAAAACATTTATGTAAGACTACAAGAATGCTATAACAGAATGTAGAACAATATAACATCAGTTAATGAAATAAATGATCAGAAAGCAGACACATAATGGAAGAAAGATAGTTATACCAAAAGTTGAGGTTATATTGTGTAAAATTAATTTGCCTCAGAAACATGCACACACAGTCCATACAGACAGAATTTGAACTGCACTATATAGTTTCTTAATGCACTTGGAAATACACAAAAAATCAGGATGTCCCCAAATATAAGTATATATATAATGTTCGTTTTTCTTTTATAAAATCTAAATTATTTTCCAGAATTAGTAATTAAAGAAGACTATGAATTGTGGAAAAGTCATAAGAATGGACTATATGAAGAGCAGGAAAACATTATTTCAGAGTAACGATGAAGTTTAATCATAGAATTTCTTAAGCTCTTTTAGAGATCAAAAGTCCTTGAAAATATGAGATCCCTCTAGGTTTGGAGGAGGTCTGAATAAAATATTTTTGACAGATGAAATTACATTTTTCTCCATACAGAACTATTATGGATACACTAAGTGATAGCTTTGAAGGCTGTGTAAACTTTCTTCTATCAAAACATTTATTGTGATGTATCAGTTCTTGTCAGGCCAGCAGCATTTTTCACAAGAAAAATATCCAAGAAAGGCTATGAGACTGTGTTTTAAAAATCTGTTTTAAATCCTCTCTCTGCAAGGAACACTCCTGAAAACACTTCACAGTAGGATAGGGTTAAGAACAGATGTTGCATTTATTACTGGACAAGTTATGCCTGTGTTTGTCCCAGAACAGAAATATTCTGAGATTGGTGCATATGCATATCTGACTTTCCTTCTAAAGGCTTCATTGTAGTCTAGGTGATCTTTGCTGCTTTGCACTTGGTGATTGCTTGAGATCAGGATCCTCAAGTAGTCTTTTCCTGAGCTACATATCTCTGATCCTTATTAATATCTTATCTCTAATTGCTAATTCTGAGTGGTCCAAAACTGCAGGATTGATTCAGCAGTCTGAGATCCTTTTCAAATATCCCAAAGGGCTCTCCTTCATTTTGTCACCTCATGTGGAATTGATATATTTCAAAAGTCTCATTCTTTTTTGGAATGAAATACTCTTTAAATTTCCTGAGCACTATCTCATAATAAGCCTGCTTTGCTCAGCTCAGCTGCAGACTGTTATATACATCCAAAACCTCAGCACCCGCTATATTTAGAAAAAAATTGTACCTTTTGGAGTGACTGAGAAGCCAATGACCACTCACCCTTGTGTACAGATTGAATTAGCGCTCAAACCTCTCCCTGTTCTCTTCCACATGGCTGGAGAGTTTCAGCTCTGTCAGAGGCCATGATTGTTCCATTTTTTGCTTTTTTTCCCCCTTAAAGTTCACTCCATGCAATGCAGTCACTTGTTTTCCATGTTGTATCGTGAGTTCTGTTCACTGAGACAGAAGACACTTTTACAAAGAGGATTTTTATTTCTGCTAACAGTATATTGATGTCAGACTCTTTCTCTCAGCTCTGACATCTAACTCTTAAAGGATCACAGTCACCCAAGCTAATATCCACTTCTTGCACTACACATATATAGATAGGCAACCACTGATCCTCTGGAGTATGGTGTATGTGTAAGAGTTTTAGTCAGGTGTTTAACGAATCTGCTTGTGGCTGACAAGCTCAATTTGAGAGTGACAGTTTGTTACAAGTGCCACAGATCCATGTGTTGTCTGAATTTGAGCCCAAGTTTACAGCATGCTGCTTCCATCCTCTGGATCAAAGCAACTTCATCATATGCTGCACCTAGTGCCAGATGTTCCCTCCCAGTTGGATGGTATTCTGCTCCTCCCAGCTTTCTACATTGATATTGAACAACTTCATATAATTTGTACACATGTTGTAGTACCACCATAAAGAACAGCCCTGCTTTCTAGAGCAGTCTCTAGATAAGTTGATGACTATAAAGGGCCAGATAGATAACTACTCAAGAATCCCTATCTGGAGATGCTGTTTTCTGTGCATAGATCATTCCCTCACTTGCTGAAATGTATTTTGTGGGAAATCCTAGAATTTTAATGACAAAATGGAACGAGGTGGTGCTAAAGAAACAACCATCTAATATTCTGAGGAAGATTGCTTTGCAACCCGTAAAACACACAACATTGTCACCCAGAGAAACAATCACAGCCAAAGCAGCAGCAACAGTACAACCCAATAAATAAAATGAAGGCCTCATTCATCACTTTTGCAATGTGAAACTTATTTAAGCACATAGGTTGTGAAAGTGTGTCTCCCTGGTGATCTTTAATTAGCTTTAAATTAATATTTAAAAGAAGTGGAGGCTATGTGACGATGGCAAAAAACAAACAAACAAACAAACAAAAAACAAAAACTCAAGAACATCCATGAGTATTAATCAAATTAGAATATTGTGCCTGTATAGTTCCTAAATGAAGAGAGCTGGAACTGGGTGAGCTTGTAGTTTAAAAGCGCTGAGCACATGTTGTTCTTAATACTCCCTCAGCTGGGTAGCGTATTTTAAAACATTTAAGTTGCATAATGTGGATTTTTCTATCCTGGTAAAAATTTTAAGAGCCCCAGAGAATCACGAAAATCCATTCTTATATTAGTTTTGGCTCAAAGTCTATAAAACTTTGTAGAAGTCTATTGAAGAGGGATAGCCAGGAACATGCCACAGTCTCAGGGACTAAATTATCAATGCATGAGGCAGCTGATAATTTTCTATTAATGAGGGGAGAACATTTGGAGTGAGTTGGCTTTTGGCTTATGTGAGGACTACAGGTCATTATCTGGAATAAGCATCAATCTCTTTTGGAAGAGTTCTTACATTATGAAGTGAGATGTTGAAAATAAAACCCTTAATTACTAGGACCTGTGCCTAATTTCCCCATAGTTGAACATTTACTGGGACTTTGGATTCAACACAGCAGGGAAAATAGCTCCAACAATAAAATCAATCAGACTAGAACATGGGAGTTATCTTACTGGCATCCAAAACGGACCAATAGATCATTCTAGTTCCAAATAAATTGAAGAAAAAAGCATACAATGTGTGAAAATACAGTCATGGTATAAAAGAAGTTATTAGCTCTTCACTTTAAAGACACACAAACATCTGCAAAATCATAGGGGCAGTTCTACTAATTTTCAATTGGTTTTAAGTAAGCCGTATAAATCCTTCATTAAATTAATTTTTTGTTTGTTTTTTTCCTGAAAAGCTCTGTCTAGAGAATACTAGACCCACAAAGGAGGCCCCTGTTTAACTTTATATCACCAAATTGCCCTTACCTAGCCACATAACTGCCATTTTTGGCAGAAAGGCAGAACCCTAGTGACGATGTGTAATGTACTTGACTGTAGACCTGAAATTGTAGTCTGATAAAAATGGAGGTGGTGTGTAGGGGGCTGTCTTACATTTTGGCCAAATAGTTTGGCATTCAGGGCACTTACTCAGAAAGCAGCAGATTCAGGTTTAGCCCCATTCATTCAGAGGGCGTATGAACTCACCTCTCTCCAACTTACTAGCATAGTGTTCTAAACACCAAGCCACTTGTAAGGCATTATCTAACCCCTCTTCTCAAGACTGCCTCATGAAGCCAAAATACTGCAGCTTTTATTTAATAATTATTGAATAACTTGGATGTAGAGCAGTGTGGAGCTTTCTCTCCGTTAAGAGCAAGTGTTTAGGCTAAATCCTGCAGCCCACTTTCTTCCAGAGCTGCAATCATTTCACAGGGGCACAAACTGTTTAGCTTGGTCTTTCTATCAGCAGTCCATAGGACTGGTGTCAAAAGGATGGCTAGAGAGGTGTCTGGTAGGGCTATGCAAAGCTTCAGGTGGTGATTTGATTCAGAGGAGATTTGGCCCGATTCAGTGTCCAAATCTCCGAATCTGAATTGAATCAGGGGAGCAATTAAAAGATCCAAATCTATTCAAAGCTCTCCAAATCTTTAGAAAAGATACGGAGAGCTTTGATGATTCAGACAGTCCCCAGTGGCTGCAGCAGGAAGCTGTGCCCGGACTCAGAGCTGGTAAGTAGGGGGTGGGGAAGAGGGCTGGGGAAGAGGGGAGGGGACCATGGGGGGACTCCTGCCAGGCCCCATCCCCTGCTTTCTCCCCCAGCCCTCCCCCTACCCCCGCCTACTCCCCTAGTCCCCGCATGGATGCCCAGCCTGCCCCAGATCCTGGCTCTTTAAAGAAAAGCCCTGGTGCTCACAGGGTCTTCCAGGGAGGGCAATCCCCACTGCCCCATGCTGGCTCCATGGGGGACATGAAGGCAGGGCAGCCATGGGGGCCTGGGGCAGAGGAGGAGTTGGGGGGCTTGTGCAGAGCTCCCATACAGTGTGGGGCAGTGGGGGCAGTGGGAATTGCCCCCCCCCACACACACACCTAGCAGCACCTGGTGAATCAGGAATTTTTTTTTCCCCAAGTGTGGGGATCTGGAGTGGGTTGGGCAGCCATTGCCTGGCTAAGGGGGGATGGGCCTGCCTGATTCGGAGATTCAGCAACAGCCAAATCTCTGAATCAGATTTGACTGAATTGATTTGGGACTGTGATTCAAATGACCAAATCGAATCACAGTCCCCTGAATCGGCCGAATCTGAATCTGAAATGAATACTAGTAGCTTCGCACAGGCTTATTATCTGGATGATATTTGACTTGTGGCTGGTAGTTCAAGTGTTACACTGGAAAATTTTTAGGTATGATACAACCCAGTATGAAAAAGGTGTACCCTAAGCCAACTTTCAAAAGATTTATCCTAAATTAAGAATAATTTTTCTTCATGTAAAAATTATTCCTGAAAGGTTTTCTTCTAAAAGTTATGTATTCTTCCCATTAATGTACCCTCGGATCTCTTCATAAAACTACTTGTCATGGTATACGACATGACTTGAATTTATTTTAAAGTTTTTCTTATACACATCATCGTAACTGGATACATCTCACAAAGTAGTAAAATAATTTTCAAAATCAGTACGATAATTACAGCTAACTTAAAAACAATTTTATGGGCAACACTCGTATCCCAAATCAGGACAAACTGTCCACAAGTGAAAATATTCCTAAAAGGTAAATTCTCATAAAATTCTCAAGGTTTAGAAAGACTAAAATAGATCTTTTTTTTACTTCATTCTAAGGCCTCCCCAGGAAATCAACTCAAGCATCTCAGAGGCCACCAAACAGGTTGACACAGTGGAAGGGAACCTGAGATCTTGTGGGAATGAAAAGTCAGAGACACCCAGATCCCTAAGAGCCTGACAGGAGGTTTGTTGAGGAGACTGAGATTTAAGTGAACAAATTGGAAGTTTTGATAGAATTAATTTGTTCCCTCTGAACATGTAGATTTTGTTGAAACAGGGCAGCTAGGATCTGGAACCAACTTCTAAGTGAAGTGTTGCTGGCTCCTACCTTGGGGGTCTTTAAGAGGAGGCTTGACAATTACCTAGCTGGGGTCATATGAGCTCCGTCTTCTCTCCTACCCAGGGCAGGGGGTCAGACTTGATGATCTACTTAGGTCCCTTCTGATCCTACATCTATGAATATGAATTTTTCAAAGGAAAGCCAGAGGAAAGCTGCAGAAAGCACCAAGCAGTGCTGGCTCCAGCTCCACCCCACAGATGCCGTTTGCTCCATGCTGTGCAGATCCAGGGGCACATGCTCCTTACCCCACCCTCCTGGGGTGTAAGCAACAGCGGGAGCTGCCCACCCCCATGAGCTGTGCCTCCATCTCATGCCCCCCAGCTGGGCACATCAATGCCTCTGCCCCTGCTCCTGCCCCCTCCCCCACTGTGGGGACATTGATATGCTCCCCTGCCCCTTCCCTCCCCCCTCCCTTTCCAACTTACGAGCTGGAGGCAGCTCTCCACACTGCTGGCTCTGCTCCATGCTGTGCTGCAGCTGTGTGCAGCACGGGCATTTATCGGCAACATTATCAGCCCCATATGGCCGATATCCAATATAGACAATTTTCTTTATATTGGTACCAATCCAATACCAGACTGATGTATTGGTACACCTCTAGAAATAAGAAATGTTTTCTACCTCATATAACTATTATCCTCATATTACAGTTGGGGAAATGAAGAACAGAAGTGCCTATTACTCATGGATAGTGATAAAAGCTTCCAAGAGATGGTGTCAACACCAACCTTCATTAAAATCACTGATAGTTGAGGGCACACAGTCCAACAAGATAATAAGCCCAAAGCTGTGAGCACAGTAGCTAATTGGAATTTTTCACACCACATGATAAATTTATGTGTGTCAAGTATATCACCAATAGGTCCTGAGTGTAAATCCAGTAATCCAAGCAGAATACTTTGTTTTTTGTTTGGTTTTTTGTTGGCAAATTGCATCTACTGCAAATGTTAACTAAGATTTTTTTCCATATCCTTTCTATAAATTAATATAACAATAATGCATGCTCTTAGCAGATTGAAGGTCTTAGGGCAGCAGCAGATGAACTTTGATAGTAGTTGGTAGGAGTAAATGAAAGTAGCTTAGTGCAGGAAAGGTTTCACTCTATTAAATTTAATCTGCAAATTAGCAACTGAGCATTGGAGTCAAGTGGCAGTGAGGAAAGTAAATGAACATTTGCAATGGAGTAATGTGGTTTAAATAGAGAGCATGAACTTATGCATGTGAAGAAAAAAGATGGTCTAATATGCTGTTTTAAATTATTAAAAACTTCAAGAAATATTGAAACAGTAAAAATGTTGCTATTATATTGGAGTCTCCAGGATTCTTCAGAATATGCCATTAGATCTATAGCCATGACTTTTTTTAGAATGACTAGTCCTGTAACAATTTTACTGAATCTCATTGTAACTCTAGAGATGTAACACACAAAAATAACCAGCTGGCTAAGATAGTAGAAATCCACCATGTCTTTGAGATATTAGGTTAAGATGCCAAAAAGCATGTTTTGGGGATTAAACCGTGTATGCCAATGTCTATATCATGCCTTATGTGTTATAAAGCCATAGTAAGTAAGTTATGAATTTACATCTTATATTACAGTATAGTATTTATAGATAAGCAGCCTTATTCCTGGCATGGTGCATGATAACTTCAAATCTCATCAAGCTTTCTAAAGACACCCAAAGCAAAGAGACCATGAGTAAAATAATGTTAGTAAATGTAGAAAAAAAAATCCTTGAAATCTGTTAAACTCTTTATACTAACATACAAAATAGGACTTATCTCATCCTATCCTTGCTTCACTGAAGATGTTTTCCTACTTTATCTACAATGCTGTTTCATTCAGTTTTCCCTCAATAGATTCCCAATACATAGCCTCCCATTGTAGCCAATCCCACAGTTTAATTCAATTCAGAATTAGGGAACCAACTTCTGTTGTCATTTACACCTGCACAATTCTTCCGCAAACATGTTTTAGCTCCAAAATAATTTCTTCATAAATGTATTTTCCTTATGCTTTGGTATTGTATGCATATGGCTGTTTCTGTCTGTCTGTCTGTCCGTCTCTCTCTCTCTCATTTTATTTACAGATTACCCCATCTTGTTGTTCTTAGGTCAAGACCCCAATCATCACAGACATTGTATAAACCTTTTCTTCATGTAATCAAGCTCTGATTTAAAACCACTTAAGTTTCTTGTCCTTACTTCTACTAGTAGGAGATTGCTTCTGAACATCAGAGCACCTATAGATGTACAGCAAGGCTCCTCCAATGTGCTATAATTACATTCAGTCTGAGTAGACTCGATTAATTTAGTTTGCTGGATGGAGCATGGTAATTACTAGGGGTGTGCAAAATGGGCCATATTTGAGTTGGATTTGGACTGAATTGGGGGACACTGATTCAATTAGTTGATTCAGATCACTGTCCCAATTTGATTCAGCCAAACCTGAATCTGAAGATTCGAGACTGACTCAGAGAAGCAGCGATTCATCCTAGAAAGAGTTTTAAATGTTTTTTTCTACATACCTTGAGGTACCAGGCACGGCTTGTGAACGCTGAGATGGTGGGGCAGATGGAGCATCCCACAGGAGCATGGGGGGGGGGGGCCTCTATGTGCTCAATTGTGAACCCCCCACCCCCCAGCTCAGTGATCAGCTGCAGGGGGACTCCAGGTGCTCCCAGACCCAGGAGGCACAAGTCGCGAGCCCGGTGTAGGGGGGTTCCCCCATGTGCCAAGTGCTTCTGGTCCACTTCTGGGTCCACCACTGAGCACGCTGGGGACCCCTTGTACTCCTGTGGGATGCTCCATCTGCCCCAGCATCTCAGCATTCATGAGCTGCCTGGTACCTTGAAGTATGTAGAAAAACATTTAAAACTATGTCTATGTCCAAATCATTGAATCTCTCTGAATCAATTCAAAGGGTTGTGATTCGATTCAAAGAGATTAAAGGGTCTCCTGATTTGATTTTGATTCAGAGATTTGGCTGCCTAATTGGGATGAATGTCCGCCAAATTGAATCAGTGCCCGAAGCTTCGCACAGCCGTAGTAATTACTGCATTCCAGCAGACTACATCATCACATGCATCAGCATTCCCGTGCTGATAAAGGGTGGTGGGGGCACTTTAACTAAAGCTTGTTGAACTAAAGCTTTAGTTAAAGCACCTCCACCACCATTTTTCAGCACAGGGACACTGAAACATGTGATGCTTCAGGCACTTTAATTAGAGCAGCTCTCAAAGCCACTCTAATTAAAGCACCTCCTCACCCTCCAACATACACACACACTCCGGGAGCATGTAAAAATGCCCTTGCTGTTCCAATCTTAAAGAGAAAACTCAACTCTCTTTAGTCTCTATTTAAAAGATAGTCTATCCTATTCCTCTAGTACTTCTCATTTTCCTTTTCTGCATTTTTCTAGTTTGACTTCAGCTTTCTTGAACACTGGTGATCAGAACTGTACTTTGAATTCCAAATTAGGTCTTGCCTGTGCCCTGATCAATGACACACTTTTCTGTATATGCTGAAAACCCTTACTGGCATATCCAAAATCAGATTGCATTTTCCACAACAGCAGCGCATTGGGGCCCATAGTCATTTTGTGATCACCTAATAGATTCAGATCTTTCTGCTCCTGATGTTCCAGTGATGCATTCCCAGTGGGCATGCCTACATGTGCAATTAATACTATTTGGGTTTACTGCACAGTAAACCAGCCCTGGGAAGGAGTCTACACATGCAACCTTTTGGGAGCAGATTTGCTGTATCTGCACCAGGTCTCTCCCTGCACTGGTCCACCCCTCTGCAGCAGCCAGAGGGAGCTGGAGGCTCCAGCCATAGTTTCATTGGGGGCCAGGGACACTCTTTAAAAGGTGTTCCCTGGCCACCTGCTTTTCTTGGCCAGAGCAGTCTGTAGCATGCAAGCACAGCCCTCTATGACCCTGTCTGCAGAGCCTGTGCCCAGCATTCAGTAGCTGCTCCACCCCCAGACCCTGGCAGTGATGATCTGTACCACAGGTTTCTGTTTGCTGCCATGCTTCACTGTTGCAGTGATTGCCACCTAGCCCAGGTCAGTCTTGATTCTGCTCCCTGGTACCTCACAGCTGCATGGCCAAGCTCACTACTCCATGTGAGGGACCCTGACCCTGATGCTGACCAGACTCTGAGCCTAGAAGCAAATTAAAATTCATTGGGGCCCTTGGCAAAAAGAAAATTGGAGGCCCCCCACACTCCACTATATACATGAATGCATCCAAAAGCATTAATGAATAGACCTGTTAAATGTTTACATGGTGCATTCATAAATAAAGCACAACACACAATGTCAAAATTAACTGCTTGGATTTGCCACACATAAAACTGGATTTAAAAAACTGCCTTAGGAAAATTACTCAGATGCAGGGGATCAATAAATGTTTAATAACATGAAAAGAGTGATGTTTTAGTTTAGTGATCATGTAGATTCTTGTCTGGCTCTTTTTTTTTAATACACATTTTACATTGTACCTACACTACAGTAAACTACTACAGGAAAAATACAATAGCCTCAAGTACAAGTCTAAGAATACCATTAGTGATTTGTGCAATTAAAATAAGGCAGTAGGTCTACACAACACTTCTATTTTTTTTTTTAATGATTCCTGAAACATTAAATATAAAAGATATTGCCTCTACCGAAAGACTGCAGCTACAGGTCAACATTTCCCTCCCTTCACCCCTACCTGTTTCTTAACCATTATTTTGTGGCATTTTCATTGACTGGCATTCTTGCATATTGGCTTCTGGGAAAAGCCATCCTGAAAGAAGAATCAATCTGGCCAGGAGGCATGCTCCATTGTCCTAGTAGCTCAGTACATAGCAAATGCATTCAGACCACCACTATAATCTATTGTTTATTAAACCAATTAAAATAGTTGGAAAAAATTATTTTTTTTACCAACTTTAGGATAGAAACACCCTTGTTCAAGTGAAGGGAGCATCTGCAGGTGTTTTGTGCTCTTCCTGGATGATCCAGGAAGGTGGAGGAAGGTTAATGTTAACCTGTATCTGAAGTCTTTGGGTAGAGGTGATATCTTTTATAATACCAACTAAATGGTTGAAAAAAATTGTGATTTGTAAGCTTTCTGACACATACAGGCAAAAAAAAAAAAAGACATAAATAAAAAATGGTGAGAGATATGAAAGATGGTCAGAAATCCCTCAGGCATGAAGAAGCCAGTCTTTAGAAACCTGTTCAACAGGAATGCAAATTTAGGAGGGATGCAGGGAACAAAATCAGGTTGTTTACCTGTAGGTATCAGATGTCAAGCAGGCTGAGGGTGCATAAAATCAATACAGTATTCCAAACCCCACCATGTCAAAAAACAAAGACAAACTCTTAAAAATAAAGAGATTTGGTATGTACATCATGAGAGGCTATTTTTAAGTGTGTGCGCATGGGGGGTGTATTTGTGAAGCTGTGGGGGGCTGTAGATGTGTGTGTGGGGTTTGGAGTGCTGTTTGCTTGAGTCCGTCTGTCTGCTGCCTTTGCCAGGGCCCTGAGTCTCCTCCCTGCCCCGCTGGGTAGGGTGCAGGGCCCCTGGGGAAAAGACAAGAGCATAGAGAGACCCAAGCAAAATACTAGTCTAAGCAGTTGAGCAAATTATTTTAAATGCTCCATATCTGAAGCTAGGCTCCTAAGCGAATGGAGTGCTTAGCATACTTGAAAAATCTTCAGGCCACTTACCTATATACCCAAATCCTTTAAAGTCTAAATTTAGGGCTCTGTATTTTTTTTTTTTTTTTTTAATGCATGTGTACACTTCTTAGAAACAAAAGGCCCATAGGCAGTGGAAAGCTAGGACTAACAGGGCTTACCCCCCCACACACACACACACAAACGCAGGGCAGCAGTGGCAGTAGATAGGGCTGCAGAGAAGCCTGGGTTTGGGCTCCAGGATGATGCTGAAGAGGGAGAGGGGTGCACACAGACATGCAGCCAGAGCCTGCATCAGCCTGGCAGCATGTGGAGCACCCCCTTCCCCAGAGGGTAAGTCCGTTGTGGGGAAGTGGCATGGGAGGGCAAATCAAAGCCCCAGTGGTGAAAGAAGCTGTGGGGCAGGGGCAGAGGCTGCGGTGAATGGGGCCCTGGGACTGTGGCAGGTCATAGGATGCTTGGGGCCCAGGTTGGGCAGGGGGGCTCCCGCAGCTGATGTACCCTCCAGATCTGTGTGGGGGGCAGAAGTGGGCTGCTGCTGTGGGTTGGAGTCTGTGCCCCACACATGGCAGGCACAAGGCATCATACTACCCCTGGGCAGCAACAGCAGGCCACAGAGTCCAGCCCATAGCGGCATCCTGCCTCTGCCCTATGCACAGATCCAGGGGGCACAGAGACAGGCAGACAACAAGTGGAACAGGCCTTAGGGTTACAGCATAATTTTAAAGCCCAGGCTCAGGCAGGCAAAGAGCCATACAAATGCTGGGGCTGGAGAAACTCCAAGCCCCATACCTCTGGGACAAGCCTTTAAGATTGCCCCCTGGTCATGGGGTTGACTGAGAGCAAATTTGCTGCACAGTAACTACTGTGAGGTTAATTTGCTACCTGCATTTTCAGGTAGTAACATAACTGCACAGTAGACTAATTTACTGCACAGTAAGTGCCTGGATTTGTGAATGGTGATGTTTTATTGCACAGTAAATTAGTCTACTGCACAGTAAAGTGTCTCGTGTAGACACACTCAGTATGCAGCAGAAATGCTTGATAGTAGCTTCTTATGCACAATCTTGTACTTTATTCCTATTAGTACAATTCTATGACCAGGCCTCAAGGTCACCTGATACTTCTTGCAAGATATTCCAATCTTCTCAAATGCTGATGTCTTCAAGACTTTGTATCATCACATTTCATCAGAACATGTTTTTTTTTTTGTGTTACATTACATCAATCACAAGGATGACTATAGATGAACTCTACAAAGGACTCTCTATTATTTCTCCTTTCATCTCAGTCCACTCCCTTGTCTCATTTAGCCAATCCTTAACCTAGTTTACATATCTGGTACTAACCTCCACCTTCTCCATTATGCCCCCCGTTTTATTGATGTATAAAAAAATAATTATCTAGGAAAGATGGGAGGTTAAATTGACACATTCATGTTTTGTAACCTACTGTTCCATTTTATCCCCTTTTAAATTAATCTTCCTGCCTTTAATTATTATTTCCCTCATATGTTCTTTTTGAGTCTTGTATGCCTTGGAGGTCACATTAACGAGTCTGCTTTTGCCTTGATTATTCTTCTCTTTCTTAAATATTGATGTTAAGTTTGCTTAACACCAATAAAAAATATTTCATCCATTTTAATAGAACTGTTAAAAAAACCTTGTTACTGGAGGTGCCAGTTCCTTCAGAATTCTAGGATGAAAATTATCTGGCTCTTTCAATTCAACTTTGCTTCCTCCTTCTTGTTCATGGTAATTTTTATTTCTATTAAAAAATGTGTATTAGCCAGTCTGTCTTTGTCCACATTCAGCACATACATTTAGTGTTTGGGCAACACTAATTATCTGAATAATTTTCTTGATCTGTTTTTAACATTATGGCTGAAGATCCTTTTGTTATCTTTTAATTTATTTTGTGAATTTAACCCTAACTTAACTTTTCCTTACATTTGATTAATAAAAATGCATCTTGCTTTCTTAATCTTTCCTACTTCCCAGCCCTTCTTTTTCTTATTTCTTACTTTTCTTAATTCTCTCTCTCTTTCTTAATTACCTGCCCCTCTATTCCTGGCTTTCAAACAACCCCCCAACCTTGCCCAATTTCTTATCAGAAGCAAACACCCCATTGCCCTGAAGACTGTGGGACAGCCTTGCCATAGCAAGAAATGCTTAACCTGACGACACATTTCCACTGCTACTACAATCAAAACTTTCCATAACAAAACCAGCCAAATCCTTGGTCCTTTCACGTGCCTTTCCCAAAACATGATATATCTGATCCAATGTACCAAATGCCTTCATGGCAACTACATAGAAACCAAAAAGCTAATATGCACAAGAAAGAACTCTAACAGAAAAACATATGAGGGACAGAGGCACACATACACCATTAGAAGCATATTTCACACAAAACAGCTACTCCATCTCTGACCTCATTATCCCCCTGCTCAAGGAAAATCTACCCAATATCTTTTAAAGGTGAATTTGGGAATGGAAATTCATAAGTATTATGGACACTAAGAACCAAGGACTCAATATTGATATTGATTTTGTGGTACGTTATAAACCTCCATGATTCCTGAATTCTTCCTACATATGAAAGATGAGAAGATCCTCTGTTTTGAAAGGCCTTAATCTCCCAGTAATCATACTCTTTTCTTTTGTTGTTTGCCTGCTACTTCTGGGAGTTTCTCTATACCTTCTTTCAACTGTTTTGTTTATTGTACTGTATTTGTTTTTACTCCTCAAACCTAAATAAGAATGTTTTTCATTCCAAAGCTTGTCTAACTACCCCGGCTATGCAGTTGGTCCAAAAAAAATAATCACCCTAAGGAATGCTCGCCTCTTACATCTTTCCTTTTGGGTGGGCTCTTAATTTACTTCTAGTATCTTTTTTTAGAGTAGTTAGTTATCCCACTAAGCCTGAACCCTTTCCCTGAAGATTGTTTCCCCTTGGTTGGTAAATACATTAAAATAGTTTTTTCATGCTTGACTTAAAAGAGACTTCTCATTTAAGTCTCTAAATTCGTCAGTCCTGTAGATTCCACTAATTAGCTGCCTTCATTTCTCAGACTGCCCTTTTGTAATTGAAAACCCTAGTTCCCATCATGTTTTTCTCTTTTATGTCCTTCCATTTAAATTAAACTGAATCAAGTCCTGATCACTCATTCCAAGTTCATTTTCTTTGATCAAATAAAAGTTTAAAATAGCTTCAGTCAGTGACTACTGGATGAATCTGTTGATTATCGCACCCCAAACCTTACCATTATTAGCAGCATTTGTTCTCCATTCTGTATATGTGAAGTGAACATCTCTGCAAGCCACAGAGCTCAGTAGTGTATTGTTCTAGCTATAAGTTAACCCCTTTTTAAGTTCAGTTTTTAAGGAAAACATTTTCCCTCAAATATAATATTTAATGTACTAAAAATACTTTAAAAATACTTTGTACCAAACGTTGACCAAGACTAATCATAGAATCGTAGAAAGTTAGGGCTGGAAGGGACCTCAGGAGGTCATCTAGTCCAACCTCCTGCTCAAAGCAGGACCACCCCCAACTAGATCATTTTAGCTGAGTAAGCAGTTGGCATTCTTGGCAGCAAGGGCACACTTCTGGCTCATATTCAGATTATTGTCCACTGTAACCCCCCAGCCAGTCTGGCTCCAGCCTGTACCAATGTATGGGATTGTTCAATCCTAAGTACAGGACTTTGCACTTGTCCTTGTTGAACCTCATGAGAGTCCTTTTGGCCCAATCCACCATTTTGTCTAGGTCACTCTGAATCCTAGCCTCCAGCATATCTACTACTCTCCCAAGTTTGGGGTCATCCGCAAACTGGCTAAGGGTGCACTCTATGACATCTTTCAGGTCGTTGATGAAGACATTGAACAAAACCCACCCAGGAATGACCCCTGGGGCACTCTACTTGATATTGGCTGCCAGCTAGACATCAAGCCATTGATTACTACTCCTAAGCCTGGATGATACAGCCAGTTTTCTATCCATCGTACAGTCCATTCATCCAGCCCATACTTCCTTAGCTTGCCTGCAAGAACATTGTGGGAGAGTATACCAAAAACCTTGCTAAAATCAAGGTACACCATAACCACAGGTCTCCCCCCATTAACAGAGCCAGTCATCTCATCATACAAGGCAGTGAAGTTGGTCAGGCATGACTTGCCCCTGGTGAATCCGTGCTGACTGTTCATTCTTCTCCTCCAAGTGCTTAGAAATGGATTCCTTGAGGATCTGTTCCATATTGCCTTCAACATTATATTCCACATCTTTCTCCAACAGGCATTTTTTACTACCACTTAGACCTGGCAGCATAGCTGGTGAAAGACCAAGGTAACAGGGCTTAGCCCTCCTAAATGTTTTGTGGTAGCCAACCACAACAGCAGTACCATGGTGCCACTGCCCTGCAGTGCCTGGTAGGCCTGTGTGAAGTGGCTAGTATTCACTTCGAATTAAGATTTAGCCAATTCGGGGGACAGTGATTTGATTCAGTGATTTGAATCACTGTCCTCCCAATTAGATTTGGCTGAATCTGATTTAGAGATTTGGCTGCTGCCAAATCTCCAAATCTTGGAATCAGCCAGGCCAGGCCCATCCCCCACCCCTCTCCCAGCCCAGCAATGGCTGCCCTGCTCACCCCAGCTCCCAGCATTTAGGAAAAAAAAAGCCCTGGCTCAGAAGGTGCTGCCAGGTAGGGGGTGATCCCAGCTGCCCCTCAGTGGGGGTGATTCCCCAGTGCCCCACATTGCTCCACACCATGTGGGGGGCTCTGCATGTGCCCCCAAAGCCCTGAGGCTGCAGCAGGAGTGGTGAATCCTTGGGCTTTCCTTGACTTTTTTTTTTCTTAAAGGACCAGAGCCCCAGGAGGTGGGGCAAAGTGGGGGGGCGGGGGAGCAGGGGGGTCAGGGAACTTGTGCAGAAGATTCCCCAGTGCCCCACATTGCTCCACACCATGTGGGGGGCTCTGCATGTGCCCCCAAAGCCCTGAGGCTGCAGCAGGAGTGGTGAATCCTTGGGCTTTCCTTGACTTTTTTTTTTCTTAAAGGACCAGAGCCCCAGGAGGTGGGGCAAAGTGGGGGGGCGGGGGAGCAGGGGGGTCAGGGAACTTGTGCAGAA
>NW_005843129.1:40835-60282 GCF_000455745.1 Alligator sinensis | reverse complement strand
TGCTGCAGCTCCCTGCTGCAGCCACCAAGGACTGCCCAAATCATCAAAGCTCTCTGAATCTTTGCCAAAGATTCGGAGATCTTTGAATTGATTTGGACCTTTAAATTTGTCCCCTGATTTGATTCAGATTTGGCGATTTGGCCACTAAATCGGGCCAAATCTCCTCCGAATGGAATCACCACCCAAAGCTTTGCACAGCCCTAATGCCTGGCACTGCATGGTGTACAGCTACTCCTCTGCCACCATGCACACACTCCCTAAGGCCCTTCAGGAGGGAGGAGCAGGGGTCAGGCAGGGCTCTATCCCCCCAAATAATATTTTTCCCCACCACTTATGCCTGGCAGCATTGGTATCCTGCCCTTTCTGCTAGGAAGAAGTGGATGAGACTCTTTTCCATACTTTCCTAGACTGCCCCTGGATGCAGCCACTCTTTGTTGCCCTCAGCATCCTCTTTGGCATGCTGGACTTGGACTATGTACATTTTCTCTATCCCATACTGAGCAGGCAAGGGGCAATTTCCTTTTGGGCCAGGTCAAGATGACAGCTCTGAAAAGCTGAAGAAGCTAGTTCATGGAGACTGGATCCAATGATACCCTCCAAATCTTCTGCCTCCTGGGTTGGGTGTGTGTCACATTTGTGTTTTGTCAATTTACCTTGCAGAAAAAAATGTGGACTAGTTTGTGTCACACTGGGCTATTGACAGGACCTCTACAAGGTGGAAGGAGGACAGTGGGGCTGTACAAAATTTCACCACCAGTTCTGTTTCCATGCTGTTTTGACTCATTTTGAGGTTGAAACAGCAAAATCAAAATGAAACAGATATCGTCAAAACAGCCTTGAAACAAAATGAGGCAAGTTGACATGTTTTGCCATTTCAACGCTGTTTCAATGTTTTGCCCATAGGCTATAATGGGGAAGGTTGAAACAGCCTATAATTTTAGCCTGATTTAAATTAAAATGGGAGGAATGGTATCCCCTTTTGAAGGCATGAATCCTGCCAAGTTTTAAGTAGATGGGTGCAGGGGGTTTGGATAAACCACACCTCAAATTCTTAAAAGCAAAATGCATGTCACGTGTATGTATTAAGCCACAGTGAGGTCAAAACTGCAGGCATGTTAGCCCCTGCTGAGGCCACAATTTCTGGTGACATATTTTTTGTTATTAATAAGTATTTTATGCTCAGCCTCTGGGAGGGCCACATACTCTTACCCTTTCACCATTTGTTTTTAATATTTGTATAATACAATTTTTAAAATGTCATAAGGAAGTCTCTCTCTTTCTGTCTCTCCCCAAATATTTTTTGTTAAATGGAAACTATTTACAGGTTTAAAGAAAGATAACTCTGTAACAGCAATAAAATATATCACATAAAACCTTGACGCTCACATATTTTCCAGACTACAACAACATTTTCAACCATATTATCTTGTTAAAGATTTAAATGGCATTCTTAAATTCAAATGCCATTAGATACATACAGCTAACCAGCTTTTTTTAGAAGTTCAAAATCCAAATTTTCTTAATTTTTTGAGGGATGCAGGGAAGGAGATAGTGAGTGGTTATTTTATATCATTATTATGTGTAGGTGACAGCTTAGATTTGACCTCTTCTAAAAGTGTGAGCAAAGTACATTTAGTTAATTTGTATTTGGGAAGAATAAAATATAGAACTGTCTTTTAAATATTTAAAAGTTAACCTCAGACATGTTTGTTTTAGTGCAAGAAATGTTCAAGATTACTAGTCTTTTCCATATAAAGTCCACTGGGAGAAAAAAAAAAATTCAGTTGAAATCAACTCATTTTTAACATGTCTACATTGCTGAAAAGTGGATCTGCATGGTTTGTGGCCAGAACACCTTGCATGCTATTTCCTGACTTTCTGGTTCCAGTGGTGACACACCGCATGGACTGCCCCAGGGGTGTACAGCCAGAGTTCTACAAATCTTAACTAGGAGCAGGGCCTCCCATGCCAGTAGAGTAGGGCAATTCAAATAGCATTAGACACATACCATGTCACCAGGAACACAGGGGAGATGCTGAACTCTGCTACCTAGTTACTGTGGCTTTTTGCTGAAATCTTAGCCAGTGTCCCCCGCCCCCCACTATTACCATTTCAGAACACATAACACTTCATGTTACCTTTAGGGTGTCTGCTCTGGCACTCTGACAGTAGGAATAACCATCCTGTACCACATCTCTCAGGACAGCAGAGCAGATGTTCCTCACCATGATTCATAAGGGTGCCATATAGGGTCCTCTGCATTGCAGAGTAGAACTATACCGCTTTGATTACAGGTTGTTACAGGTAAGTACAGACCTTAAGGTAGTTCTTCTAAATCTGAAACCTGGCAGCTATCTTCATTTGTCTACTCTTCTGCTATGCCTTGAGAGGAGAATATGTAAATAATCTAACAAAGAAGATTGTAAATCATATAGCTAAGTTTATATTTTTCCCTCAATGTCTCCTGAGGAAAATACCCAATGTGGTCACAAACAAGGAAGCGTAGTCAGTAGGGTCTATTTCAATACTTCATAGTCTTTAAACCAGGTGGACTGTTATCAGCCTGTCTCACCTTACAATTTATCTTTCTTTGTTCTTCTTCCCTTCAGGTACACCTCACAGTTTAAGGAATTCCAGCCTCCCCTTTCACTGGAATGGTTTCACCTCTCTCTCTCTCAGGTAAGTTGCCTCTGTTTTCTGGGAAAGCCACTCTGTGTCTCACAAACTGCTGCTACTGACATTCTGCATCTCTGTGCAGGCTGCCACAACCTTACTTAGTTGCTTTCTCTCTCATTCTGTCCTGTTCTGGGAGTAAAAGTGTGCTGGCAGCAGTCTTTTCAATGCTTCCGTCTAATTCCCATTCTGGTCCATAATCAGTCTCTCTCTTTAGGTGTGGGATGCTTGCACGACAGGACAGAGCCAAATGATGCCACCACCCTGTGCTCTGCATCTCCATCTCCCTGTAAGTTTGCATGGAACATCCCCTGTAACAGGTCCAAGCTTGCCTCTCTGTTACACAGGCCAACCTCAATGATAAGGTAACTGGGATTTTACAGCTTTTTTTGAGGGAAAACAACAACTTAATAGGATATTATGGTAGTGTTCTATAGTTCTATATTAAAATTCAACTATAGGATCTTAGAGGAGACCCAAAGAACCCCTTTTGCAATCTTTCCTCAAAGTACTTTTGCCCCAGTCTCACTCTTATCATAATCATTAACGTGTAACACCATTGATCCATAACTTTACTTTTTCCTATCTTTCCTAAAAAAGTGAATACCCTCCATACATATGTCATGCCTACAACTGCTATCCCATCACATTTCTTTACTCTTCAGACAATCTGGCTTTATGTCTTTTACCGGTAGTTCTATTTCCCCATTTTGTTGTGTTAGCATGCAAGTATCACAGCTGGTTATCACTGACCTCATCCAATTTCTTAGCTGATTAGCTACAGCCTTTTCATTAACTCTATAATATAGCTAGTTCCTTTTATTCCATCATTATAAGTACTTTCTCTCTCTGCAGTGTTCCTTTTCCCCTTACTATATTCTCAGTTACTTGAGATGGCTCTTTCTCTGAATGAATATCAAGCATGAACATTGCATACATCTCTCCCAACCTCCTTCCTTTATTTCTTTGTTTAAAACATTTCTTTGTTTGAAGCACATCAGCTTTGATCGCAGGAGAGAATCTACATATTCAGTTGGAATCCATGGGCATGTCCCCATGAGCAGGAATATGCATTTTTCTGGGAACAGCAGTAGCACAATATGTTGCCCTGGGTGGAATAGGGAAGGCTAGGCTGGCCCAAGCAGTCCTACCTGGTGTCCTAAAGGCCTCCAAGGGCTGCAGCCATGGCAATCTGGTAGCAGGAAGCCTAGCAAGGAGCCAGAGCATGGATCCAGCTGGCTAGGCTCCAGTTTTGGGTGGTGCACACTACCACCATGTATGCCACTCCACTTTTTTGTAGGCATTTTTTTTTTTACACTAGGTGCAAAACCCTCCTGTCACCCCCATGTTGCAAATTAGCAGTTCAGGGAACACCTACATGTGAGGCACATGCAGTATGCAGCACCACAGATGGATCTGTGGTGCTGCATACCACATATGCACGCTCATCTATATGTGCCACTTATGTTGAACAATCAGCTTTCTGTGAATCCCCTTGCAGGCAACTACTTGAGCCTGTCTACCAGGCCACAGCAACAACAACAGCTGCTGGTCAGGACCACATGGGGGTAATTACACCCACCTTGTCTCCTACTCAAACAAGCACCTAAGGAACTGAGTGAACAGGGCCCTCCCTGCAACATGGTGAGGGGCATGTGCCACACCCATAGGCTCCCTGATCTGGATGGACCACCCCAACTTGGTACCTCAGTGGTCCTAACCTGCACAGAGCCTAGGGTCCCACCCTCCATGCAGATGGAACCCTTGTCTCCAGGCTGTGGAGGCTGCCTGGCACATCTACTGGAGGCTTGGATCTGGGGTTCAAGCACTCCCACTTGTGGGATGTGCTGTCTGGTGGAGACTCTGGGGGGCTGGGTAAGGGAGCTCCAGGAAGAGGTGAGCAGACTGTGAACCATCAGGGGACACGAGGTGGATATCAATGCTTACTGTCAGGCCGTACACCTGGAGAAGGATGCCACAGAGACCAGGCAGAAGAGTGGGTTTGAGCAAGATGCCCTAACCGATGGTGCAAGGAAACTTTTCACATCAGGCCCAAAGCCATGATGTGCATCAGTTGCTCCACCAATAGCCCTGCACAAGAACTACGCACCTTCCGCACCATCAATGAATGAGGCGTCCACATCCTCCGCACTGAAGACAGGACAGGAACAGCCACCCCCATCAAAAAAGCAATGAAGAGTGATTGTGGTGGAGACTCCTTTCTGTGGGGAACAGAAGGTGCCATTTATCATCCAGACACCTTCACTCAAAAGGTCTGCTGCCTTCCAGGAGCCAGGATCTGAGGTGTAATGGCAAGTATCTCAAAGCTGGTCCATCCTACAGACCACTACACATGCTCCTTGTCCACATGGGCACAACCCCAAGGGAATCATGAGAGACTGCAAGTCCATGGGGGTGAAGCTGAAGGAACTAGGAGCACAAGTAGTCTTCTCCTCAGTCCTCCCAGTTAGAGACCATGGTCATCCGAGGGAGGAGTGCTTCAAGGAAGTCAACTGAAGTCTTCAGAGATGGTGCCACTGTGTTTGTTTTGGGTTTCTCGACCTTGGCATGCAGTTCAATGGCACTGTTCTATATGCTAGAGACAGTATTCACCTCATGGACAGAGGAAAAAAGCTCTTTTCTACAAGAATTGCCAACTTGCTGAGGAGGGATTTAAACTAGGCATGTCCAAAGGAGAGAGGCCAAAGTCTTTTGGCCAAGATGACTCAAGGGAGGACATTCAAGTAGGGGACATTCAGATGAGTACTAATGCCCTGAGGCACTTGAAGTGGGACAGAAAGCCTGAGGCAACTAGGGGTGAACTCAGGTGTCTTATAGGGAACACCAGAAGCATGGGTAACAAACAAGACAAACTGGCTTTCCTTCTGGCAGATGAGGAATTTGACCTTATTAGGTTGATGGAGACCTAGTAGGATAATACATACAACTGGGTAGAGGACATTGAGGGCTATTGGCTCTATAGGAAGGATTGGATTGCGAAGAAGGGAGGAGGAGTGGCCCTCTGTAGGAAAGAGCAGTACCCCTCCCTGCAGGTGACATTTGATTGCAGGGAGAGGTCCCCTTGAGACCCTGTGGGTCAAGATACAAGGGGACTCAGGAGAGGGAGACCTGATGGTAGGAGTATAGTATAGGCCTCCCTACCAAGAAGAGGAGAGTGATCAGGCATTCTCCAAGGAACTGATGAAGGCAGCCAGCATCAAAGACCTGATTGTCATGGCTTCAACTACCCTGACATCTGTTGGGAAGACCATTCAGCCAGCTCCAGCAGGTCAACAAATGTCCTGGCAGCTATCGATGACATGTTCTTGACACAGGCTGTGGAAGGACTGACTAGGGGTAAAGTGACTCTGGACTTAGTGCTTACCAAAGGGGAAGACATGGTAAGTGACCTGAAGAGTGGAGGTACTCTGGGTGACAGTGATCATGACTTGATTAGGTTCACCATCCACTGAAAGCCTGGGAATTCAGCCAGTGAAACAGAAGTCCTCGACTTCAGAAGGGCAGACTTTGATAAACTCAGGAGTCTAGTTAGAAAGGCCCTCTGCACCCAGCAACTGTATGATTTGGGACTTCAGGATTGGTGGAGCTTCCTTAAGGGTGCAGTTCTCGCTGCTCAAAAAGAGGCCATCCCCATGTGGTCAAAAAGTGTGAAAAGGATCAAAAGACCTGCTTGGCTCAACAGGGATATCATGGAATTTTTGAAAAAGAAAAAAGAAGCATATAAGCATTAGAAAAAATGGTTTAGCATCTAGAAAGGAGTACAATCATATGGCCAGGGTCTGCAGGTCTGTAGGTATGAGATGCAAAAAGTCAAGGCAGGCATGAAGATCAAGCTGGCAACTTAAATAAAGGACAACAAAAAGTCCTTCTATAGGTACATAGAGAACAAGAAAAAAAAATCAAGCTCCACTATGGGACCCCTATTGAATTCAAGGATACAGCACACAGTTCATCCCCACAAAAGGGGATACTTACTTCACATTAGTGTTCCTGAAATAAGACAGGAGCTGTTCACCTGTCCAGAGGCTCAGAGAACATAAGGAAGACAACAGCCCACAGGAAATCAATCCCAAACAGATGAGGGTACTCTTAGAACATTTGAATGTGTTCAAGTTTGCTGGGCCAGCATCTGAGAGTCCTAAAAGAACTGGCTGAGCTCATAGCAGGGCCTCTGGCAAAGCTGTTCAAAGAGTCATGAAATTCATGAGTGGTCCTGAACAACTGTAAGAGGGCTAGCATTGTACCCATCTTGAAGAAAAGGAAGAGGGACAACCCTGAAAACTACAGACCAGTCAGTCTAACCTCAGTCCTAGGAAAAAAATCTTGGAAAAAAAAAGTCAAGGAGACCATCAACTACAAGCTTTAACTGGTTGTGGTATAAAGAAGCAACCAACACAACTTTTAGAGGGTAGGTCATGCCTAACAAATGTAGTGTCCTTTTATGACCAGGTAACTAACCAGCTGGACAAGGGACATGAGTTTGACATCATTTACCTAGACTTCAGCAAGACCTTTGATACTGTTTCCCATGAGAGCCTTTTGACTAAGCTGGAGGTTACTGGCCTAGACCAGTCTACAGTGAGGTGGGTTGGCAATTGGCTCAGAGGCTGATCCCAGAGAGTTATAATTGATGGAATGGTCTCATCCTGGAGGGCCGTCTCTAGTGGTGTCCCCCAAGGATCAGTGCTTGGGCCTATGCTCTTTAACATGTTTATCAATTACTTGGATGAGGGGGTGGAAAGTGCAATGACTTCAGTTTGTGGATGACACAGAGATGTAGGCAAATGTGGGCACATCTGAGGATAGGGTAAGGATCCAGGATGACCTTGACACATTGGCCCTATGGGCCAAATGCAATCAGATGAGGTTCAATAGGACTAATGCTGGGTCCTTCACCTGGATAGGAAGAACCTTCACCACAACTATATGATGGGTGGTGGTCCACTGCCTGGTTTTGCATCTGAAAGGGACCTGGCCATGACAGTCAATCAGAAGATGAATATGAGCCAACAGTGTGATGAATTCACCAGCAGGGCAAATAGAACTCTGGCATGTATCAGCAGATGTGTTCCAAACAGATCCAGAGAGATGCCCCTCCCCCTCTATTTGGTGTTGGTGTGGCCACAGCTGAAGTACTGTGTCCACTTCAGGAAGGATGCGGAAAAGCTTGAAAGGGTACAGAGAAGGGTCACCTATAGGATTAGGGGCCTGGAGGATAGGCCCTATTAGGAGAGACTCCAGGAACTGTGTTTGTTCAGTCTGAGCAAGAGAAGACTGACAGGTGACTTGTATGTCAAAGGTGAACACCAAGATCTAGGGAATCAACTCCTCAGGAAAGCACCCCCAGGGAGGATGAGGACCAGTTGGCACAAGCTAATTGAAGAAAAATTTAGGCTGGACATTGGGAAAAACTTATTTTCCTTAAGGTTATCTAGAATCTGGAACACACTTCCAGCAGAGGTGGTGCAGTCACCATCCTTGGATGTTCATAGATTCATTAATGCTAGGGTTAGAAGGGACCTCAACAGATCATCAAGTCCAAACCCCTGCCTATGCAGGAAAGAGTGCTGGGGTCAGATGACCCCAGTCAGATGCCTATCTAGCCTTCTCTTAAAGACCCCCAAGATAGGGGAGAGCACCACCTCCCTTGGAAGCCCATTCCAAATTTTGGCCACCCTTACAGTGAAAAAGTTTCTCCTGATATCTCGCCTAAATCTGCTCTCTGTCAGTTTGTGACCATTGTTCCTCATTACCCCAAGAGGTGCCCTGATGAACAAAGCATCTCTGATACCTTGTTGCATCCCCCTAATGAATTTGTAGGCAGCCACAAGATCACCTCTCAGCCTTCTCTTGTGGAGGCTGAAGAGGTCCAGGTCCCTCAGTCTCTCCTCATAGGGCTTGTCCTGTAAGCCCCTAACCATATGAGTGGCCCTCCTCTGGACCCTCTCAAGTCTATCAACAACTTTCGTGAACTACAGCGCCCAAAACTGGATGCAGTACTCCAACTGCAGTCTGACTAGTGCTAGATAGAGGGGAAGTATCACCTCCTTGGTTCTTTTTGTCATGCATCTGCTGATGCATGATAATGTGCAGGTAAATTTGCTGATGATTTCATCATACTGATGAAAGTGTGATGAACACCTCTTGAGGTGTTCAAGAGGAAGCTGGACAAGCACCTCGTTGAGCTCTTTTGAGCCCAATAACCTCCTGCCCATGGCAGGGGACTGGACTTGATGATCTTACAGGTCCTTTGATTCTATGATTCTATAATGCTTCCTAGTGGTTAGATAACCCAAAGCTTCATCATAGAACTAATGATTGAGCTAACAGGATCCTCAAAAGTCTGTTTATTATTTATCCTGCCAGTCCTGGAACCACTGGTATCTAGTTCTGGATGCTCTAACAGTCAGGGCTGGCTGGCAGAATATCAGTGCAAGTATATTTTGTTGTATCTTGGAACTGTTGTTTGTTTGTAATATATAGTCACAAATGAAGCCCACACTAGCCAAGATGGAATTAGGAGAGGTGAACATAAAATTATTTGGATGAGGAACAACATCCCATTGTTTCAGCATCCACATGTGCAATATTTTCTAGCACCCTAAGTAATAGCCATATAAACACTACAAATAAATTAATTCAGTACAAGCCTTTACTTACAAGTCTAATTCTCAGAGAAGATAAGATGCATTAAAATAAAGAAAAATCTGAAATTCACTTGGGTGTTAATTGGTTCCTCCCTCCCTGACCCATTTTTTTCATTAGCTCAAGAAGCAGAAAACAATTTACTGCTTGCTGCTTCTGAGATGTTATGTTCCATTTTACTATATGGCATAATAGAATGTACATGCTATTTCTCAAATCTTTTATTTGACTTTTATTTCACATTTTTATTCAGAAATTTTGAAGAGATAGCATTTTTTTTGATCAAACAATACATAAAAATCATTGTTCTCCTCATGCCTAATTTTATATTGTGTACATCTCATAACAAAAGTATTATTCTGGTATTATTAAAAGACAAACAATGCCCCCCCCCCAAAAAAAAAACAACAACACAAAACTAGTGGGTTATACTCTATACATTGGCAAAGTTTTCTGTATTCCTTTCCTCTTTCAATTTAGAGCCCTGAAAGCTACTGACAATGCCCCAGGAATTTTTTTTTTTCTGGCCTTCTGTTTTAGACCTGTACCAAGATTAAAGATATTCACCTGTTGGACACTTATGCTACCTCAAGGTCAGGCTACTGTATGCCAGAAATAAATTGTTTCATCAGGGTACTTTAGCATACATCACAAATTAAAGTACATTCATTTAATGCTGTTCTATTCTTATGCATTTTAGCTACTTAGTCTATACGCCTACTTCATTAATGTTATCCATTAATATCTTAAGGTGAGGCTGCCAAATTAAATTTGTTTCAAAATGTAGAGAGAGGTTTTAACATTATTTAATAGATAGTACCCATAAATTATCATTTCATTGTTAATAAAAGCTATTTATCATCATTGTTTTGTTTCAAATGGAATCAAATAGCCTAAGATAGTATTTACAACCTAAAAGCCCTGGAAGATGAAATTTACACTAGCTTTATTAGTTTTTTTTTATTTTCCAAGCTGGGAAAAATGCAACAAGGAAAGCAGAACAAATATTGAAAAAATTAAAAGATTCGTTGACCATTCTGTCAATTTACTGTAACATATTATAATTAGTAAAAAAGGTATGTCTAAAAGAAGCAACCACTGTCCAAAATAAGTAAGCACAAATACTATTATGGTGTTATTCTTGAAATATTGATAGTAAAAAAGAATTGCAACATTTCAAAAAACAACAGAGTCAATTAGCCAATGCATATGAAGCTGGCATCTAACTACACTTCAATATGAGAGATTTTAAAGATAAGCCACTTGATTCTTAAATATTTTACATATATTAAAATTATCAAATCCTGAAAAGGAAAGATCCTATTTCTACCTGAAAAACCCAAATCATCCACTTGCATAGGGTTACTTCCAAATAAAAACTTAAACTTTTGAGATGGAAAAACAAATTCATATTATAGATCTGTGAAAATGATCCTTTTAATTACATTCTATAAAGATCCATGGATACTAGTTTCTATATTAGTCAGACAATTAAGCTTCTGATTATCCCATTAAAATAGTATATAAAAAAGTATAGCTGATGCCAATGTTTGTGGTGGTTATGCAGTTCAGAAGCTGATCTTTTAAGAAAACTCATGACCAACTACTTTTTTTTACCTTTTTAAAGAAATGTCAGATGACTTTCAGGCCCACTCTACACATTACAGGCACTTGTACATGTGATAAAATTGGCTTTTTAAGTGTTTTAATTGCCCTTTTTTTACCAGTTTAATGGCATCAAAGTTTACACAAGTGGTGGCATATAGCATTTCAATTTTGTCATGCTGTGCACGTGCAGTAGCACATTTCAATTCAAATGACTTGTTATGTAGCAAAATAAAAAAACTCTGATGTATTTTGGTTTGCTATGTAACAAATAGCAGTGATACATCTGGAGAAAGTGGTAAGTGTGGTGTATGGGGCACTGGAAGCCCAGGTGTGCTAGGGGAAGCTTGGGCTTGGCAGGCTTACAGTGACCCTGCACTGTCCTCACCACCAGCATGCCCATGTGCCCTTCTGCTTCCTTCCTGCACTGCCCCAGGGGCAAGCTAGCCTGTTCCTTGCCAGTACCAGGTGGCAGGAAGGAAGTGAGGACAGTGCACAGGGTGCTAGAATCCCACCAAGAGAAGCCTGAGCTTCAATGCTCATGCCTGGGCTTCCAGCACCCCATGAACCACTGGATCAGGTTAAGTGCTGCCTGTGACCGGGTGCAGCACCTGCCCACCAGCACCTTGCCTGGGTAGCCACAGGGGGCACCTCCACAATGCGGGGAAGCACTGGGCACCTGTACAGCTCAGGGGCTGTGCAACCTGGTGGCAGCTCATGCAGGTAGTTTACACCAAGGAAAAAAACATGGCTTGGGGCATCTTTTTTTGATGCAGCCTCCCCACATCTCCCACAGCTGTGGGGTGAGCTGCCGGTGGGCTTTGAGTTGCAGGGTGCCCTGGTCCTCCTCTATGCAGTGGTGGCACCCCTCAGGTTGCACCCACCTGCTAGCAGCCCACCTGGGCAGCCCCAGGAGGTGCTGCTACCATGGAGGGAATGACTGGGGCCCCCTGCAGCTCAGGGGCTTCTTGGCCTGCCAACAGCTTGCCCCCTGGCTGCAGGAGGTGCCACTCCCCGCTCCACATGAGTTACTGCTGGGTTGCACAGCCCCTGAGCTGTGTGGGAGAGGGGTCCTTCCTTCTACATCAGCGACACCCCGAGTACCACCCGGGTGGGTGGCACCTGGTAGCAGGCAGGTGCTGCCTGGGTGGGCACTGCTGCTGCAGAGGGAAGGACCAGGCCCCCCACAAGCTCAGGGCTTACTGGCAGCTCACCCACTAGCTGTAGGAGAGGCAGGCAGGCAGGCTTCAGGGGAATAAAAAAAGGATTGGGTCCCTCATCCTCCCACCCCTTTTTTCTGGCAGAGTCTGCCCATGGCTGGGGGGGATGAGCTGCCAGCAGGCCCTCACTGTTACATAACAGCGACAGAAGTCCCTGAATTGAAACAGTAGGTTTTTAATCAACACAATTAAAAATCCACCATTTAAAGACCCACTGTTTCAATTTAGGGAGAACTAAACCCCCATTCCGTGCACAAGAGGCCTACATGTATTACATAATTACCTGGTTAATGACACAATTAATTTAAACTGGCTACACGTACAAAGTAACTATGGTGCCTTAAGAAGGTTGAAACAGCTATAAAATTATTGCCACACTTTAGCTTCTCTCATTCCTTGGGATCTCAGACCAGCAGAGACTCCCTATGCCTGAAGAAGGGTGACTGCACCCAGAAGTTTGCCAAGAACTTTTTCCAACTACTCAGTTGGTTCAATAAAAGATATCATATGTACTCTAAGAACC
Source organism: Alligator sinensis (assembly GCF_000455745.1). Taxonomy (NCBI): domain Eukaryota; kingdom Metazoa; phylum Chordata; order Crocodylia; family Alligatoridae; genus Alligator; species Alligator sinensis. Next base: position 47,595 of record NW_005843129.1, on the reverse strand, counting down.
TTGCCTGCCTATGTCCTTAAACCAACATGGCTACAACCAAAACCCCAGGTTCATGTGTGTGACATTTATCAGTCAGCAAAACCACATATACATATGTCAACACACCCATCTATATCATGCTACTGAACATTAAGAAGTGTATTACTGAACTTATTAAAAGAAGATTATGGCAAAGACAAATGGAATCATGTTATGCAGGAGGACTTGGAAGAAGCTTAGACCACCAACTTCATCTGCAAATCAAAGATTACCTACAAAGAAGAGCAAAGTGGGTAAAACAGTAAGATTCAAACTGGTGATCAACAGGAGCTGGAAGGTAAAAGGAAGATGTAAAATAAAATTTTACTGAACTACTAAAATTGGACCTTGCTGAATCTGTAGATACTGTGTTTCTGGAGGAAAGACAAAACAGAAAACTAAATTAAAAGAAGAGGTCTCTTGATACTAACTGCTGCAGACAACAAGTGTATAATTCAAGACCCCAACAGTGGTGTAACAAGCTGACTTAGCATCTGGGGCAATCCCTGAGGGAGACTGGGAGAGGTTCATGATACCTTAACTGAGAGCACTTGGATTCTAAGAGTAGTGGTGGGGAGGGCACAAGTTCTGAGAGCAGAGGCAGGGGTTTTGGGGAGGGGGCAGCAGTCTTTTCCATGCTGGGAACTCCTAAACAGTCCCCACTGAGCAGCTGCAGCAGTCAGAGACTAATTTTTGACTTCTCATCACGGGTATGTTGCTGGGGCTTGCACTCCAGAGGGTGGGGGTGATTCTGGCACCTCACATAACTGGCAGCCCCTCTTGCCCACCCTTAGTTATGCTAGTGGACTCAAATATATCAACTTATGTTAGTACTTGCCCAAATGTAAGTCCCAACTAATATCACCCTCATAAATTTAAACTTGCCAGATCCTTACATAACTCCCTGAATTGGGATAAGTTGTAATTTTGTAGGTTGCAGAAAGTGAAAAGAATTATGGCAACTCAAACTCTTTCCAAAGTAGTGGGTTTGACTTAATGCACACAGACTTTTATCTTTATATTTGGTCTATTTATGAGCCCCTGCCCCAAGAGCATAAGTACAGACATTTAAAGAAAATGGTTCACATCCCTTACTAACATTATCTGTAATAATAGACAAAGTATCTTTTAAATATGTACAGAAGTATCTATGCACCTTGGGCCTAGTACTCCTTCAGTAATCACCAATGGGCAGCAACCAGTGTTAAACTAGCAACACAGAAAAATCATTCATTTCAAGAGGTACTGCTCATATGCCAAAAAAAATTAACAACTGGACCCAACCCATCCACAGTGAAAAGCAACATATAGAATCATTTCTCTAAAGCAAGAAACAAGGTTTGATTTTTATATTTCATGTAGGGACTCATCTGCTGTTATATTTCCAGAATCCTGCAGTAAACATAATAGCTATTGATACCATGCTTGGTGGCATTTTTCAAGAAAGATAACTCTTTTGCACTAAATATTTTTATCTACAGTATTACTCAGAAACTGTTGATTGCTAACTCACTAGGTGAGTTACTCGTATGGTATTCAGACTTGTGAAGAACCTCATATGAATATTTGATAGTGTCTTACCTCATAAATTAAACTTTAGCTTAAACTTCCACTTTGAAACTCATGTCAACCCAGTTCACAAAAGTAGACGTTTACATGTGAATTGCCACATATTTAATTACAAAGAATTTTATTTAAATATATTGTATTATGAACAATAAATAGATAAATTAAGTGATTAAACCACAGAGTAAAAGGTAAGTCAAGTAATATGATATAAAGAAAATTATTTAAGTGGGCATAAAACTTACGCTATACTTAAATAACCCAATGTGTTGTTTTTTAAAGTCATGCTGACAAGTCAAGAATTTGGTATAGTCCAATGAACCTGAGCAAACAGATACTTTGGAGCTCCCTTGGAAAAGTTACCAAGCTATGTCTTCCTTTAGGTTTATGACAAAAAGTGATCCCTGAAGCAGCCAAAAATAAATCAATAAATCAATAAATCATAGGATTACACTTGTGCACACATAGGACCTTATTTTGTGGTAATTCTGGGCAGCTTCTGGAGCTCTTAACCCCTCCACTGTCTGCACATTAGCACATTCAAGTGGTTTTAAGCACTTGTTATGCAGCTCAAAATTATGCCCCTGCAGGACAGGATTATCTTTGATCTACACTACCCAGTTCCTGTTCTGTTATGGCGTGGCCACTCTCCACAAATGTGCCACATAAATAGAAGTCCTCCATAGGGTAGAAGCCTATCTGGCACACCAGCCCTCTAGTGGCAACTCACAGCTACAACTCCTAGTCCTGTCCCTGCTCACCAGCCCTCTAGTGGCAGGTCAGACCTGTGCAAGGGTGGAAGGGGACTACAGTCAGAGAAGATTTCTAGATTAAGTGTGTGACTGCTCCAAACTCCAAACTAGCACTAACACCAACCAACATTTCTGAAACTCACAGGATAAGATATAACAATGCCCCTACACACTACATTGAGCCCCCAATGCCAGGGGCCACAATACAAGAACTATGTTAAAATCCTACAGAAATCAATACATAATCAAGCCATTTCATAGATTCCTTTTGCAAGCACAACATAATGTTCAATAAGAAAGATTATTTAATATGAGCATTATTGTTCAGCAGATGGCCCAGCTTTTAGAAGCTGAAGAACCATAGCTACTACTGCCCTAAATGCGAGCTGCAAGAATATAGCCCCTCTGAAAATATGCATGCAAATAACCAGTTGGCAGCCAGAAAGTATCCATTAGGCAACATCATGCATCTTTCCTCCTTTTCCTCTTTTTCTCAATTTCCCATTTTTATCATTTCCATTCCCTTACTCACACTAATTCCCCCCATGCCCCTAAAACATAGTAAAAACATCTCACTGAAGACACACATACACACACAGATATCAGAGACACATTAAAGAATTAGCAAGCATTCAATACCAAATAAGTGATTGGTATGTTTTAATTAACAAACCTAAAAATCACAGGGATTCTGTACTGAGCTTATGAGTGGCTGATGTGAAAAGAAAAAGGAAAACAGCATGTATACTTTTCATAGAGTGTGCACTGAAGAAAACAAGTTTAAAGAGAAAGAATCACTTGGTAGAAGCAGAAAGAGCTAAAGTAGGTTACTTTTGCCTTTTCTTTCACTTCATTGGCAACACATGATAAGATACATTTTTGACAGGAAAATAAAAGGAATTAACGAAACCATAACCAAAGAGATGTTCCAACTTTAGATCCCAATTATAGCCTACATTGCTCAAAGCTATGAAATGTGCAAACATCTAATACAAATGAAGCAGAAAAACCTAATGAAAGAGACAACACAAAAAAAAATCAGAAAACCAGGAAAGCACAGGAAGCCAATTAAAACTACATATATGTCTACAATTGTAACACAAAAAGGAATCATTAGAGAGTCAGAATATTTAGTGATGAAAGAATGCACGAAATAAAACCCAGAAATTAGAGTCTTAAAAAAGTAAGTGCATTTGTTATTTTTGGTGGAATGATGTTTTGTGTTACAGCTTCAAGAGATGGTAGTGGGAAAATAAATTATGAGATTTAAAATGACAAATATAAATGTAAAAACGTTCAAACCCCTAAACTACCCTGCTGACCTTTGCTAGTTATCACCACAATTTTTTTTGTTTTTTTGTGCTTACACACAAATTATGTATCCCTATTTTTCTCTTATAAAAATGGATTATTTACCATTCAGAACTATGAAAACAAGGGCACATGAGCCATAATACAGAAGACAGGTTGACCATTCATTGCTGAAACTTACTTCAGGTACATACCTTGAAAAAAGTAAAGATCAGCAAATTACCATTCTTCTTACCTTGCTACAGTAGTTTTTCTCTTCTCTCCACCCCAACAAAAAAAATCCTTTTCAACAATAGTAATTACTAACAAAAAAAGGAGATGAACCAAACCAATAGTCTTTTACAGAAACCCAGAGGTATATGATGTTTGTAGCCCCCTCTTCCTATGGGAAATTAGTAAGGGGGGGAATGAAACAATCCAGTGTGAATTGATGATCTTGCCCCAGGCAGGGGTTAGACTAAATGACCTCTAGAAGTCGCTCCCAGTCCTACTTCTCTATGTTTCTATGACTGGGAGAGAAAACAGCATCTGATGTGAAGCCCAAAGTGAACATTATGGAGACAAAGTGCCTAAAAGGCATTATTAAGGAGTAGAAGTTGAAAGACATACACCTGCATAGAATGCTGTGGATAGGGATGATCCTGCCTTGAATTCCTGAGGTTCCTTTTCTACATCTCTATGGGTGAGAACAAAAATGTTATGGTGGCACAAAGTGAAAACAAACAGACAAGCACACCTTTGGTTGCAACAATGTTCAAATGTGTGGCTATGACAGAAGGAAGTAATAAATTGGTCTGTTTACTGCAGCCCACATCGGTATGCATACACAGTGCAAAGACGATTGTGCTGTCCACCCACCCAGGGACAGGGACTCCTTGAGTTTCAGGGACCCAGTTCTGCACACCATAGGAATTCACAGGCAGGATTGGGCCCCTAAAGCCTTGGAAGCACCTCTCACACTTTTCCCATTTACCCAGGAATGTATCTGGGTAAAAAGGGCAAGTTGCGGCTTCAGGGAGTGTCTGCATGTGGGGGTTCCCAATGTGCCCCATACAGTAGCAACTGGGAAATCCCCTCTGCAGAAGATTCCCCAATGCACATTCCTGGCAGCTGTGCAGTACACAGGCTGCAAATGTGAAGAGTATTAGCTCAATGGGAGGTTTCCCCATCTGTGGTTGCAGATGTGCACAGGGATATACCATGCAGAGGGATTCCCCCCACATGCATATATTTCATAGATTTTATAGACATTAGGGCTGGAACGGACCTTGGAAGATCATCAGGTCTTGCCCCTGGGGCAGGAAGTCAGCTGGGGTCAAAGGATCCCAGCAAGATAAATATCCAAATTTCTCTTGAAGGTGTTCAAAGTAGGTGCTTGAATCACTTCCGGCAGCAGTCTATTCCAAACCTTGGGGTCTCAGACAGTAATGAAGTTGCTTCTTATGACCAGCCTGAAATGGTCATGGAGGAGTTTGTGACCGTTTGATCTTGTCATCCCTTGCAAGTGGGGATTTAGGAACCTGTGTGGGAATCCCCCTTTTGCACTTGCAGGCACCCACAAAGGGATTCCCTCACACATGTATTTTTAATTGGGGAGCAGAGAACATTTTGGAGATGCACATGGGGGTGGGTGTGATGACTCCCATGGGAGTGCTATACTCCCCATTTGCAGATACTTGAGCAGTGGAATCCCTTTGCAGGTGATTTCCTAGCATGCATCTTAAAGCATGGAGAAGGGTACTCCCACAGGGATTCTCCATTCCCCACTTGCAGGCACACATGGGGAAATATCAGTCACGGGATTCCAGTCACGGGAAATACCAGTCATGGGATCACATGGAGGAGGGGGTGTGTGCAAGTGGGGGGGTATGGTTCTACAGTCCCACCTTGTAGGGGGGGGGTGTCCCCTGCTTGAAGACACACCTGAAATTGGGGCCTGGCAACCAGCAACATCTGTAGACGTTAGTGGAACTCAACCAGCTGTGTCATGACATATTGTGGCACAGCTGATCCTTTCCCACCAATGATATCTGTTTCCTGCCTATGATTGTATTAAAGGAGAGTCCCTAAGAATGCCCAAGGGAATACAAGTAAATACCAAAATGGGATCAATGATGGAGAGCAAGTGGAAATGCCAAATAGAGTATGTGAAAAAGATGGTGTCCCAAAAATCTTTTGCACAGTGGGGTGGGGGCAGGGGAGGGGGCGAGAAGGGTGCAGTCAGGGGATTAGGGAAGGGGGGGGAGGACAAATTACCATAAAGGTAAAAAAGAGGAGCAGGGTAAAATGTCCAGTAAGGATTTTCAAGGGGCCTAGGCCAAGCTCCAGAAGTGTGGCTATGTGAAAGTCTTCTGTTCTGAGTGACCTTAAGGTGAACCATTTCAGACCTGACAATCAGCTTGATCAGCAAAGTAAAGGAAGTCATCAACACACCCAGATACACCAGTAATGAGGTTCAAATAAACATAACAAAAGGCCTGAAAAGAGACATCAGAAGGGAAGAGAGTATATTAAACAATGCAAATATAGGATACATCATAGCTTTAGCTTATAGCAATTAATGTAACAAAATGTATTAGATGCCATTTTCCTATAATAGATATATTTTAGCTAAGGTTCTTAGGTAACTTGTTAAAAGTTACCTAAGCAGTAATCCATAATGGGGAAGGAAAGAGATAAGAAATTATTCCTTTCTTCCTAACAAAAACAAATTCCAACTGATTGACCCCTTTCATGTCCACAAGAAAACTGGTTCAGCCTAGTTCCAAAAGTGTCAGGGAAACAAAGACATTTAAATAAAACCAGAGACTATATATTGGAATATCAGAACCAGCTATCTATACATATGGGGTACAGGTTAGAAAACTCAGCAAATTCAGGAAGATCTGCTGCCAATCTGCACATCTCCTTCCTCTTAAAATTCTGCAGCTAGTATAGGTGATGATCTATGTTCTGAAGTCATGGGTAGCCAGATAGGCTTTGGGATAAGTGTTTGCTTTTGTGTTTTGAGGTGCAACCAAATAAAAGTTCAGGTGATACATCTGTTTCTGCCTTGTTCATCCATAGCCAACCTGCAAAGTTACCTGCAACTGAGATAGCAAAATAGATTGGGG
>NW_005843129.1:19338-40804 GCF_000455745.1 Alligator sinensis | reverse complement strand
GAAAGGAGGGGGGGGGGGGGGGGGGGGGGTTGAAGGGAAGAGGGCATGTGCATTTGAGAGTGGGATTTCCTAAATGGTTCTTACCTTTAAATTCTTATTTTACCTTAAAAAAGTATTCTATCTGGATAACTAATATTCTACAGTTGGAGAGAGCTGCAGAATGTGCTTCTTGTTAATACCCGATATACAGAGTAACAAAAAAAAATTCAGCTCACACTGGCAATGATTTTGAAAACTAGGCTCCAGGGAAACTGAGGTGGGCCATGAACACTGCTCATGTTTACTACGTGCATCTGCCTTCCACCATGGCAACAAACTCATTCACTTGCCAGAGATTAATATAGATAGCAACATGGAACATGGATGGAGAGGAAGGAAAGAAGACTGTCAGGCATACCTACACCTCCTCCATGCTATGCCCTGGAGTGCTATAGTGAAGCACTTACACTTTCTTCAAATACTATCTACTTGAAAATAGGCATGCTGGTGCCAGAATGTTGGATAGCTTCAAATAATGAGCATTTTATCAACAACAAAAGTCTCCCCCTTTCACTGTAAATTTCAGGTCTCACTTATAGCCATACTAAATCTAAATAAAATATGGTATATTCCTAATCTGTTGTTAATAATACAAGGAAACTTTATCTATTCCTAAATATTAGAAAGGAAAAAAAAACAAACAAGCCACCTAATAATTAAAGCTGAACATAAAAAGCAATAGTCATTTTTTATAATTGCTTTCAGACTTTCATAAATGAAATCTAACCTTCTAAACTTCCACAGTGATACAATAGAATGAAATGTACAAATTTCAAATTAATAATTTAAAAACTTTTCAGGGTGTCTTCAACCAGTAAAAAGATACCTGACAAACTACTCACTTTCAGTGGTGATTTAGATTATTTATAATTTCATCTACATTTTCTTAGCATTCTGCCAGGAGTTTTCTTAGTGAAAAAAACAGTGAACTACCAATTGTGAAAGATTATTTATACTTTGTCAACCCTGCAACCCTTTTTCCTACAAGAAGTTAATCAAAATTAGTCATATACAACCTTGTATCAGTTCTGAACTACAAGATGCTAAACAAAAACATAAATAAGGAGAAAATTTCCATAATGACCAAGATGGTGATGACCTTAATGATTATCATTCAGATTTGTTTAACCTTGTGACACAATTTGAGAAGACAATAGATTTCATATTTTATAACCCGCTTGAAGTGAAATGAGACAGGTGGAATTACCCTATAAATGTTCCTACCAATAAAACAGGAATAAAGAAAACTCATTACTTGCTCTCAAGGCAAGACCTGTAATGTCATTAATAAAGCCTCTTCTTGATTCAAGAAGGTTATTTGTTTAGACAATGTGCTAACTGTATCTTCTTGCATTCAAGGTAGTTTTATATCAAATGAACTGAATTAGGAATTTACTGTCAAATCTTTTTCTTCATAAATCTCTTACAACCACTTCCAAGAAAGGTTTATCTATTAAAATAATAATAATAAATCATTCTTTTCCTTTTTATTACATGTCCAATTCACCTCAGACACTTCAAATATATTTAAAAAAATTAAAACTCTTGGCAATCTTGAGATGGAAGTGGTATCATCTCCCTTGGATTGCTGAGAAAAAAATCAAAAGACAGAAGTTAAAGGTAAAATTTTCAAAAGCATACAAACAGCCATGATTCTGTAATAATCTAATCATGATGAGCACATCACTCCAACACTAACAAAACCACATAAATAATATATAAGTAATTTAGAAGGCTAGGTCCTATTAAAACATCACTTTGACACTTTAAAAATAGAATACAGAAGTCTAAGACACTTAAGTACTTTTTGAAAATTTCACTTCAACAATTTACCCAGAATCCTACAGAGCATCTGTAGCACTAGATTGATTTGTGGTGTTGTGGTTACCAGTCTTAATTCTTTACCACAAGATCATCTTTCCTCCTACCTCCTCTACTATGTGTGCTAGACTTTACAACTGTGAAAACAAAATTCTTTGAAAATGGCCAAAATGTTCAGAAGCAACTGCCGAAGCCTCTTCTTCTGGATAGGTAGATCTCACTGGGCACATCTACATGTTCATTAATGCACTCTTGCCAATGTGCACTAAATTTAGAACCTCCAGTGTTAAAAAAATGTGTGTTAGCAAAAGCACACTTTTTTGCAATGCTTTAATGCACATTAAAATAGGCTAATGCTTGTTAAAGTGCACATGTAGATGCACTCAGTGTTGCATAATTGGTCCAGAAAAGAACAGCACAATTAACTAGCTAAAATAAACTCTGAAATTATTTTAAGGATCAATCTACCAAGCAATCTGACAATCATATTCAACCATTGTTTCATTTGCTCTAGTTTCTCTCTCAGGCAAGAAATATTATCAGTAAATCCTTTTTATATGATGTGACACCCCAGTCCCAGATGCAGTTGAGCTTACTTCTTGGGACACATTCTTTGGTTTCTATTCAATTCAGTGTTGCCCTTCTGCCCCAAACCACTCTCTGCTACCTGCTGGTTGTCCACTGAGAGGTAGCTGGGATCTACCAGGGGTCAATTCCTTGGTTTGTAGCACCTCAGCTCTACAGGTTTTGCCCATCCTTGGCAACTCTTAAAGGGGATTTTGCTAGCTAGAAGAATCACATTCTTGTCCAGTCATGCACTTCATAAACAAGGCATGCCTGTATGGTCAAAAGCTCTGGAATCACAGTTAACACTGACAGTAAGTGGATAAAGAAAGAACAAAAATAATTTCTTATGAAAAAACTTCCCACAAAATAAGAACAAGCAAAAGAGATGAATAACCATAGGTTGAGATAAAGACAGAGTTATATCTGTATAAACAAACAAAAGAAAATATCAGACTGTCACCCTGTGGGGTCAGGCCAATGGTCAGGATCGCAATATCGCACTGTTAGACAGGATGGGGTGGTGTACAGTTGCACATACACACACTCACAAATCAATTAGGTGCATACACACACTAGGTGCATGCACCCACACACTCCCAAATCAGGCACACACACACACACATCCAAAATTACCAGCCTAGGTACATACACACCTATTACGAATTCAAGCCCATACACACTATGCAAACTTAAAATTAGACAACAATCAATTATCAATACCCACACACACAGTACATATGCACAGATCACTAATTTGAATATCACGCACATGATGACGTGTGTGTGTGTGCGCGTATTCATCAGTTCACACACATACCACCCACCTACACATACACACAAGTGAATTCCTAGCTTGGATGGTATGGTATATATGTGTGTGTTTGGGGTACTTGGGATACCTGGGGGAAGGTAAAGGTGAGAGAGTGAAAGTGTAAGGAGTGAAAGTTGCTGTGAGTGGAAGTTGCTGGAACCAGGATTAGAACCAGTAGACTGGAGAGAAGCTGGCTGAGGAATTGAGGCTTGGGGTTACTTTAGGTTAATTGATATTAATTGATTAAAGGACAATGCCCAAAGATGCACAATGGGGAAGTGATGCCGGAAAGAATCTGGCACACAGGCTGGGACTGGATCTGGAGCTGCAGGGGAGCCAAAAGGTAGGTGAGGAGAGGGAAACTGGGACTGGTGGGGAACTGGAGGGCTAAGGGGGAACTAAGAGCTGGCCTGGGGGACTGTAGGTGCTGGAGAGGGACTACCAGGGAGCTCAGGAAGCTACAGGGGAAGAGACACCAGTGCCAGGAGCTGGAGAAAGGCTGGGGCTGGACCTGGAGCTAGGCTGGAGGGCTGCAGGGAAGTTGGGGGCAGGCCAGAGGGCTGTGGGGGCCCTGGAAGGCTGTGGGCGGGCAGCTAGAGAGGGTGCAGGGAAAGCCAGAGAACAAAGAGAGAGAGGGGCAAGAAAGGTCAGGAAGAGAAAGTAGAGAGAGATAGGGAGCAGGGAGAGGTGGCAGGTGGCAGAAAGGAGAGGGGCCGGGAGGCTAAAAGGCAGCAGAAATGGTGGGAAGGTGGGAAGGGCTGCAGAAAGACACAGGAAGAAGGTTATGGATGGCAGGAGCGGGGCCAGGAGGCTAAAAGCAGCAGAAATAGCAGGAAGGTGGGGAGGGCTGCAGAAAGACACAGGAAGGAGGTGGTGGATAGTGGGAGCGGGGATGGGAGGCTAAAAGCAGCAGAAATAGCAGGAAGGTGGGAAGGGCTGCAGAAAGACATGGGAAGGAGACAGTGGATGGTGAGAGCGGGGCCAGGAGGCTAAAGGTGGCAGAAATGGCAGGAAGGGCTGTGGTAATACACAGGAAGGAGGTGGTGGATGGCAGGAGCGGGGCTGGGAGGCTTAAAGGTGGCAGAAATGGTGGGAAGGGCTGAAAGGTGAAAGAAAAGGAGAGACAGAAGTGAGAGGAGATTGGGAAATGAGGGCAGGGTGGGGCTGGAGCTGAGCAAGAGAGAGATAGAGAAAGAGAGAGAGAGACCAGAATTTTCAGATAGGGAAGGGACTGGGGTTCAGTAAAACATGACTCAACTCGGGGTTGCAAATGACAGTGGTTTTATTGAACAGGGGAGATGGTGACACAATATCCTATTGGTTCCTTTGCACCCACACACACACAATGGCAGCAGGGGTTAAAGAGGCTTGGTGCAGGGGCTGAAGTCCAGGAGGAGAGAGAGAGAGAGAGAGAGAGAGAGAGAGAAAGGGAGTCCAAAATGTAGGAGGAAGTGTGCTACCTATCCCAGGCTGAAAGTTTATCCTTGTTGCCACTCGGGTCTCCTTCATCTCGGTGTTGTCCAGAGAGAGTCACTGACAGGGCCTCTGGGATGGACAGGCAGCGTGACATAGAGCTAGTCTGGTCCAGATGGAAAATGGCATTCCCACTGGTCTGTCTTCACTGCCCCTTTTTATAGGGGCAGACCTTCTATGACCCCAGTGGCAGGGGGCATGCCCAGGCAAAGGTTAGCCCCTGGTGCACTGATCATGTGCATTCCAGGTCAGGACATGCAGTTTCAGGTGTCTATAATGGTGGGTTGGGTGGTTTCTGAAGCAGTCTTTGTCTTCCAAACCTTGTGCCAGGGAGGCCCAAGGCAGGGTGATGGTTGGGTCGTTGATTTGATGGTTCAGTCATTCAGTGGGAACTATTTTTAGACCTACTGCCATTGTTTCTCAAGTACCCTCATTTGTCCCCATTCATTCAGGAAACAATTTACATAGGGGTGGGGGGCGGGAGAAGTATGAGTCACACAGTTAGAACAGAGTTACAATAGGGTATGCCTGGGCAGGGGACATAAGATGGAGACTTGACAAACGAAATGGAAAATTGACATGATTTATGCTAACTTACATATGTAGGCCTAAATCATATAGTATCAGTAAAACAGTAATATAGAACAGTAAAAATCAATATAAACTTAATAATTATAAAATATAAAACAGTGGATATCCATAACAGGGCACTTATTTGAAAGGGAGAAAAAATAAATAAAACAAAAACAACTTGCAGCCAAAATAAAATGCTGAAGCTTATCCTATGTCTTAGCTCACTTATATTTATCTATAGGGAATAGAGAGGGAAATAAGAAGTCAGTAATAGTTGGGAAAAGGAAGGGAATGCACATCTATCTATCTATCGATCGATCGATTGATAGAGATCTATATCTATAGATAGATAGATCGATCGATAGATAGATATGTATAAAAGAAGAAAAACTGGGGGTTACGTTACAAGACCAATAACCTGTTCTTACCCTGAACCTTAAATCTAAAGATGCAGTCCCTTGCCAGCTTCAACACATTAAAAAAGCAGCTCCTCCTTCTGACCTTATTGCTTGGGCATCCTGCAATTTTTTTGCCAGCTTTCATAACTCATTCTGCTTCATTCAGGCAGAGGGACTTAAGTTTCGCCTGTAGCTAGGATGACTAAAGACCATGATCTCAAGTTAGGCATAAGTACAGTTGTTTATCTGGGTATTTACATACACTGGATTCTCAGGGGACCGACACTATACATATAACTTCTGTAAAAGTGCATGCTTACAAAACTATTTTATTTTATGATTTAATTTATTATTTAATTAGGACCACGAAACTATGTCCATTCTTTTGGTAATGGAGAATACTAATCCAGTATTCCTAATATAACATGACACATCTCACATAGCAAGAAATGTTTTTTCTGTTCCAAGGTGTTGCATACATCAGTGATATTCCTTTTAAAATATAAATTTACCATTGTTTGGGTGGGTCACTTAGGCTACATGCAGACCCATCTGGAGTGCTACACACTGCACATTTAGGTGTTTCCTGCTCTGCAAGAAGATTCTGGGGTCAAAAAATCCATGCAGAAAAAAAAGCAGGGTTGTGCACATGGAGGCAGTGCATGCTACACAAAACCAGAGCTGGACTGGCTGCATCCACACTCTGGCTGCCAGCCAGACTCCCAGCTTCAGGAATGACATTGCTGCAGCTTTTCTGGCCCCCAGGACCCCAAGTAATGCTGCTGGGGCCAGCACAGTTGCTTTCCCTAGCCTCTGCTACCCAACCTGAAGTAACCTGCCACATGCCAGAGGGTACACGGCATGGGCATTCTTCAAGGACAACTAGCAGTGGTACAAGGTATGCCACTATCAGTTGTCCACAGGGAACCAAATGTCCACGCTCATCTGGACATGGCCACAGTGAGTAAACACACTCCTGTTAGGTACTGATTACTGTTTTTCTGCCTCTCCTTAGGTGCCAAAGGGACTCGTTTTTTATCTCTTGAAAGTCATTATCCTATTGTGCATCTTTTATAACATAAAACATAAGAAACACCATGCTGAGTCAGACCAATGGTCTACCTAGCCCAGTCCCTAGATCTGATGGTGGCAACAGTGGATACTTTAGAGAAAAAGCAGTTAAATAAGGAAGAGCAGGGGTGGGCAAAATATGGCCTGTGAGCAATTCCGTTCCATAGCGTCCCCCCATAAGTCTTCTGTAAGCCTTGGCCCCCACTGCCCCTCTGCAAGCTGGTGTGTCCCTGCAGGAGGTGCAGCTCTGGTTGCTACAAAACCACCCCCCTACCCAGCCTGGCCTGACCTGCCACAGCCCCAAGCCAGAGGCACTAGAGACAATAAGTCTCTGCCTGGCAGAGGCTTTTGCTGGTGACCCCATGGCTATTTCTGGCCTCCCTGCCTGCCTGCAAGAGTGGAAGTTCAAGTAAGGGTCCCACTGGGTTGGGGCCAGGGATTAACACCGGGGAAAGGGCCAGGAGATCAGGCAGCCATACATTATGAGACTGGGTCAGGCTGGCCTTGAACACTGCAGGAGCTGTGCACTAAAGAGCTGGGTGGGGCTGGCCCCACATGCTGCCACCACTGCTGCTGGACCAGTCAGCCTAGGCCCAGAAGGGTATAAAAGGAGACTCTCCAGGTAACCAGGGAGCCTTTGACCAGGGATCCAGTGAACATGGACTGCAAACAGGGGAAGCATTTTATAGGCAATTCATATGGCAGTTCATGGGTAGGATTGGTGCACAGGGTAAGTCAGAGTGGAAGAGAAGGAGCCTTCAATCTTCAACCATAGTAAGGACACAGCACACAGCCAGGGACCCTGCCCTGGTGATGCCTCCCTCCCAGGGCTTTTCTGAGGCTTCCACCCAGACAGAGCCCTCAAGAGGGTTGGTGGCACCCTGGCCCCTGGTCTGTGGGGGTTGCCTGGTGGTGCCCTGGAGGCCTGGGGGAGGCAGGCAGAGCAGGCGTCTCCTCACCTGTCCCACATGCACCCAGCTAAGGGACCTGGAGGGGAAGGTGAGGGAACTTCAAGCAGAGGTCAGCAGGCTGTGTGGGATCAGGTCTGCACAGGATGAGATTGATGGGTGTTAGACCTTGACACCATGCGATGCCTAATGACTGGATAGCAGCAAGCTGGTACACTCATTGGATTATCAAAGCTGTGGTTTATTGCATGACAGCACTTGGGACACTCAAAACCAGAGTGACATAGAGTATTCTTTCCAACAGTCTTTTATTAAGCATAATCTACATAAACGCCACCTGAATCCCTCCCATCTCCCACCTTTTTCCCTCCCATTATACGATCCTGCCCCCATTTACTGTTTACCTGCTTTGCATACTATGATAACCTCTATATGGTACTTTATTTCCCCCCCATACTTTGACTGCTGGTGCCCTTTGTTGTTGCTAAGCATTGCTAGGTTTGTTATAAGCACAGCACATTCATGCTATTTCTTGTTTTTTTCCTGTGCAGCTGTGGCCTTCAGCAGTTTCTCTTATCTTACTGTTCTACTACCCTAACAATGGTTACTTTCATTCTCTGCAGGATCTACCACCTAGTGGAGAAACAACACAGGAGAGACCAGATGAAGCTGAATGGAAGAAGGTCACCTTTAAGGTTAGTCATCATACTGCTGAGATTACTTCCCCAGTGCAACTGGGGTACAGATATGAGGCCCAGAAAGCACTGGAGGAGAACGCCACAGGGGAAGATGCATCCACAACAACCACCTTGCAGGTGGAGGGACAACTGGGCAGCCGGAGGAAGAGATACCAAGTCATTGTGGTAAGAGACTCCCTCCTGAGAGGAACAGAGGAACCCATCTGTCGCCCAGATCCCATGTCATGGAAAGTATGTTGCCCGCCTGGAGCCTGCATTTGGGACATCACTGTGAGGATTCCTGACCTCATCCAGCACTCCATTATCCCATGGTCCTCATTCATGTGGGCACAAGTGATGCAGGCAGGAGTAGTCCATGCTGTATCATGAGTGACTACAGGGCACTGGGGGGCCAGGCTTAGGAAGTTGGGGGTGCAGGTGGTCTTCTCGTCAATCCTTCTTGTCAGCAGTCACTGTCAGCATCAAGGTGCCTACATCACAAAAGTCAACCTGCGGCTCCAGAGTTGGTGCCATCGTGCAGGTTTTGACTTCTTCGACCACGATGCACACTTCCATTAATGGGGCATACTGAGATGTGATGGTCTTCATCTCTCTTCAAAAGAATATGTTCACTTACAGATTGGCTGATCTCCTACATAGGGCTTTAAACTAGGTTCACTGCGGGGCAGGGATGAAGAGGACAAAGAGATCCTAGGATCAGCGAGAAATGAGCCATGCACTGGATTAGCCCAGTAAGTACTAAGGGGCATGATAGGCATCAGGACAGGGGTGTACCAAGGGCACCCACTGGGGGCCTTAAATGTCTCTACACTAATGGTAGGAACATGGGGAACAAACAGGAGGAACTCACACTCCTGCTTGCAAGCAATAACTTTGACCTGGTTAGACTAACTGAAATGTGGTGGGACTCTACTCATGATTGGGCACTAAGCATCGAGGGCTATTGGTTGCATAGATGTAATAGAGTGGGAAGAAAGGGATGGGGTTCCTTTGGCTCTATGCTTTATATGTTAAGGGGCAATACACATAATCTATAATCAATATGGGATCAGAAGAGGGGCAAATTGAGTTATTGTGGGTTAGAATACAGGGGAGTCAGTGGGGAAAGGGATTTGTTAGTAGGGGTCTATTACAGACTGCCGCACCAGGAGGATGAGCTAGATCTGGAATTCTCAAGGCAGCTCTCATAGGTCATACGGTCAAGGGACATGGTTGTCATGGGTGACCTAAACTATCCTGACATCTGCTGGGAGAAGCAGTCAGCCAGATCTAACTGCTCACATAGGTTCTTAACCTGCATACAGGACCTTCACCTAATACAGGAAGTATACAGTCCCACTAGGGGAAATGCCTTGCTGGACTTGGTGCTAGCTACACGGGATGACCTGGTGGGGGATCTGCAGGTAACCTAGGGGATAGTGATCATCAATTGATTGAATTCACTATCCAGCATAGGGTGGGAAAAATAACCAGCAGGGCAGAAGTGCTTGACATCAGAAAGGCTAACTTCAAGGTGCTCAGTAGATAAGTTAGTGAGACATTGAAGATTAAGAGCACTGGAGAAATGGGCGTCCATGAAGGGTGGCCATTCCTCAAGGAAGCAATCCTTCAGCTGCAGAAGGAGACAATCCCATTGTACACAAAAGGGGGCAAAGGAACCAAGAGCTGTTGTTGGGCTGAACTGTTGAAAGGCTGTTAGGAAGGCAAAGGCAGAGATGGAACTGGATAAGATCAAGGATAACAAGAAGTCCTTTTTTAAATACATAGCAGGTAAAAAGAAGGTACCGGGTAACATAGGGCCTCTGCAGGACATGCTAGGAAATCTAGTGGTCACACTAGATAAGAAAGCTAACCTCTTTAATAATTTCTTTACCTCCATCTTTTTGAGCAGGGACCGGGGCATCCCCCCCACTGGGATCCCAGACGGACCCAGGGGAGGCACTACCAGGCCCAGGGTCAGTGAGGACCTAATCAAGGAACTTCTGGTGGGACAAGTGTGTTCAAATCAGTAGGTACTGATGATCTCCACCCCAGAGTGCTGAGGGAATTACCAGAGGTCACTGCAGGACCCCGGCACAGTTTTATGAGCACTTGCGGTGCTCTGGCAAGGTGCTGGAGGACTGGAAAAGGGCCAAAGTGGTCCCCATTTTCAAAAAAGAGAGGAAGGAGGACTCAGGAAACTACAGGCCCATTAGTTTTACCTCGGTCCTGGGGAAGATCTTTGAGAAAATTATCCAAGAGCACATCTGTGAGGGACCAGCAGGGGGGATCATGCTTAGGGGCAACCAACATGGGTTCATTAGAGGCAGGTCCTGTCAGACCAACCTGGTTGCCTTCTACGACCAGCTCACAATATCCTTGGACGCAGGTGTCATGGTGGATGTAGTCATTCTGGACTTTAGGAAGACCTTCAACACTATCTCTCACCCCATTCTCATTAAGAAATTAGGTGACTGTGGCATCGATGCCTACACGGTCAGATGTGTCGCAAATTGGCTGAAGGGTCACACCCAGAGAGTGGTGGTGGATGTGTCATTTTCAACCTGGAGGGATGTGGGCAATGGGGTGCCCCAGGGCTCAGTCTTCGGGCCTGCACTGTTCAACATCTTCATCAGCGACTTGGATGAGGGGGTGAAAAGCACCTTGTTAAAGTTTGCAGATGACACTAAGATGTGGGGAAAAGTAAGCATGCTAGAAGAGAGGAACAGGCTACAACTAGATCTTGACAGGTTACAGGGGTGGGCGGATGAGAATAGGATAGGTTTCAATATGGACAAGTGCAAGGTGTTGCACCTGGAGAGGAAGAACCAGCAGCATACCTACAGGCTGGGGAACTCCTTTCTAGTCAGCAAAGAGGCAGAGAAGAATCTTGGAGTCACTATTGATTCCATGATGAACATGGGCTGCCAATGTGGGGATGCAGTTAGGAAGGCTAACCACAATTTGTCATGCATCCATAGATGCATCATGAGCAGGTCCAAGGAGGTGATCCTCCCCTTCTATGTAACATTGGTCGGGCTGTAGTTGGAGTACTGCATCCAGTTCTGGGCAGTGCACTTCAGGAGGGATGTGGACGGCATCAAGAGGGTCCAGAGGAGGGCCACTTGCATGATTGGGGTCCACAAGGCAGACCCTATGAGCAGAGGCTATGGGAGCTGAACCTGTTCAGCCTCCACCAGACCTGGTGGCCATCTACAAACTGACCAAGGGGGACCAGCAGGCTATGGGAGAGTCCCTGTTCCCCCAAGCACTACTGGGAGTAGGAAAGAATAATGGTCATAAGTTGACTGAGAGTAGATTCAGGCTAGATATCAGGAGGCACTACTTCACAGTCAGGGTGGCTAGGATCTGGAACCAACTTCCAAGGGAAGTGGTGCTAGCTCCTACCCTGGGGGTCTTCAAAAGGAGGCTAGATAATCACCTGGCTGGGGTCATTTGACCCCAGCTTTCTTTTCTGCCCAAGGCAGGGGGTCGAACTTGATGATCTGCTTGGGTCCCTTCTGACCCTACCAACTATGAAATTATGAAACCCCTCTTAGCTGAACAGGGAAATCCAGGAAATCCTAGGGGCAAAGAAAGAGGAATACAAGCTGTAGAAGCAGGGGGTAGCTACAAAGGAGGGGTATACCTCCTTGACTTTCACTTGCAGGGAGTCAATTAGGAAGGCCAAAGCAGCAATGGAACTCAGATGATAAAAATCAAAGACAACAAATAGTCCTTCTTCAAGTATACAGAGAGAAAAAAGAAGGCGTAGGATAGCATAGGGCCCCTACAAAACAGGATAGGGCAATTGGTGACAGATAAGAGGGACAAGGCTGAATTTTTCAATTAGTATTTTGCCTCTGTTTTCCTGAACACAGATCAAGACAAATCCCCCAATTGCACTATAGATAGGCACAAGAGGAACACCAGCCCACCAACAGTCAGCATCTACCTCATAAAGGGACACTTGAAGGGGCTGAATGTATTTAAGTCAGCAGGCCTGGATTATCTTCATCCAAGGGTGCTGAAGAAATTGGCCAGTGTCATAGCAGAGCCACTGGCACGGCTGCTTGAGCACTGATGGTGCTCAGGTCAGGTCCCAGAGGACTGGGAAAGGGCCAATGTGGTCCCTATTTTCAAGAAGGGAGGAAGGAGGACCTGGGTAATTATAGGCTGGTTAGTCTCACCGCTGTCCTTGGGAAAAAAACAAAACAAAACAAAACAAACTGAGTGGCTGTGACCTTCTGCGCAGCACAGCAGCAGGAATGGATCTTGGAGTCATAGTTGACGCCAAGATGAATATGACCCATCAATGTGATGAAGTAATCAGTAAAGCTAACCAAACTCTATCATACATTAGCAGGTGCATGACGAACAGGTCCAGGGAGGTGATACTTCCCCTCTATGTGGCATTGGTCGGGCCTCAGTTAGAGTATTGTGTCCAGTTCTGGGAGCCGCACTTCAAGAGGGATGTGGATTACCTTGAGAGGGTCCAGAGAAGGGTCACTTATATGGTTAAGGGCTTGTAGGTAAGGCCCTACGAGGAGAGACTGAAGGACTTGGATCTCTTCAGCCTCTGCAAGAGAAGGCTAAGAGGGGATCTTGTGGCCATTTACAAATTCATTGGCCATGGGGGTAGGTTGTGTGGGCTGCAAGAAATTGGAGATGCTCTGTTTACCAGGGCACCCCTTGGAATAACCAGAAACAACAGCCACAAACTGACAGACAGCAGATTTAGGTTGGACATCAGGAAGAACTTTATGGTAAGGGTTGCCAGAATCTGGAATGAGCTTGCAAGGGAGGTGGTGCTCTCCCCTATGTTGTGGGTCTTTAAGAGGGGACTGTTCAAGCACCTGGCTGAGGTCATATGACCCCAGCACTCTTTCGTGCCCAGGGCAGGGAGTCAGACTCGGTGATCTATTGAAGTCCCTTCTAACCCTAACAACTATAAAACTATGAAACTTTGGGGCTGGGTGGAGCTGGACGCACATCCAGCTACCACATGAAGACAGAGGCTGGGGTGGAAATGCACTATGGGGATGGGTAGGGCTGGCCTGTAACCTGCCACCATGTGTGGCCAGGGACTCAGGTGGAAGCACTATTGGGTCAGGTGGGGCTGGCCCTGCACACTACCACTATGTGCAGCCAGGGACTTCGGTGGGATCTGTGTGTTATGGGGATGAGTGGGGCCGGCCTCACATGCTTTCACCACCTGTGGCCAGTGACTGGGGTGGGATCATAGGGAGCTGTGGGCCATGGGGCCAGGTGGGGCTGGCCCTGCTCACTGCAACCACATGTAGATCCAGGGAATGGCACACTCCAGGGACTCCTCGGACTCCACCCCACACACACACACCCTCTCACCACCCCACCCCCACCATGCCCCCAAACACACCCACACCCTTCCACAGCCCCTCCACTCCTACACTGCACACACATCCCTACACACCCCAACACATACACACCCATTCCCCAACCACATACGCCCACATACACCCCTTACCCCTCCCCAAAATTCACAAGATTAAGATTGTGTTTTGATTTGAGCTATTATCCAATTGCCTCTAGATACACTAGGCAAACACACATAAATAAGGACAGAATTTTTTTTTTAATAAAATGAAAATAGGTTATAGTAGATGTTTGATTTTTTTTTTTTAGTATATGATTTTTTTCCAGTTTTAAGACAGCAACACCCTCCCTCCCAAAAGGAACTTTTGGGGAAAGGGGAGGGACTTCTGGAAGCAAAGGGCAGGGGTGAGGGGGCAGGACTTCTGGTCCCAAGATGGTGACCAGGGGCAAGGTACCCATCAAGGGGTGGTGCTACCCCTTGCAGCCCTTGACAATTCACCAAAACTTATTAAGCAGCCCTTCAGCTGAAGTAACTGCGCACCCCTGAACAATAGTAATCTATCCGGTGTTCATCACCCTCCCTGGCATCCATCAAAAATGGTTTATGGAACTATTGTACTGCCTCTAGACACCACAAATCATGCAGGAAACAAAACTTAAATGCTTCCCCATATTTTAGCATAAAGACATTGGCCACATCAGCAGACAGTAGGCAATATTTTGGCACGCATTTTTAGGTCTACTTCTATGGATTTAAAATGAGATTTAAAGTGTGTAATACTTATTGTGTAGTTTTAAAAATATTTTTAAAAGCATTTTCTATCTTAAAACTACTTTTTGTATGCATATCAAAGATCTGAGCTAAGAGCAAGATAACCTTTCTAATAAGTGGCAAATATTAGTAAATATTGTTATTCATAGATTCATAGATGTTTGGGTTGGAAGGGACCTCAGCAGATCATCGAGTCCGACCCCCTGCCCTGGGCAGGAAAGAGAGCTGGAGTCAGATGGCCCCAGCCAGGTACATGTATAGCCTATACTATTCCCTGGCCTCTGGAGGAGGATACAAGCCCTAAGAGCATGTTTCCACTCTATAAAATTGGAAAGAGGCCTCCTCTGACAAGATCTGAATCTTTAAAGCAACACATCAGTTTTGTGATATAGTCAGTTGTATGTATACCTTTGGAAACCACTGAAGTTGGAAAGTAAAGCCAGCTAAAGAAGTTTGCTCTTTGTGAAATGCATAAATACAATGTTTATTCTGTATACTTATAGGTAAAAAACAAAACAAAACGCTACTCTGGGATAGGTTTTTGGACTGCAAAAGTGAATGGTAAAATCTAGCTCAGTCCTTATTTCAACACTAGATCCCCTCTGTTTATCAACTTTCTTCGGCCATTCTACTTGAAATACCATATCTGATAGAGTCCAAAGTGTTCTCCTCCACTATAATAAATACATTTTATATCTAATATCACAAGGCATGCAGACATCAGGATGACAACACCAAGTTATGGGTGAGTATAGTCATGCTTGAAGTTAGGCTGCAGACACAGGCAGCCCTAGACAGCCTGGCAAGTTGGGTGGATTGGAACCAGATGAAGTTCAACATTGATAAATGTTGTGCTCCACCTGGGGATGAACAATCCCCAACGTACCTACCAAACTGACCAGCACCACAACTGAAATCCATCATTTCTCCATCTCCGATGCATGCAGGCTAGAGTAAACATTCATACTCTTTCTCTGGTCAATTAATCTTGATTTTTTTTTTCTGATAAAGGGAACACACTGACGTAGAAGTCAAAATTATTAATCTGCCACCAAAAAGCTAATAGCTCAATTGTTACACCCTTTTAAGGAATGTGGATAAGTAGGTTTGACTCTCCTCAGGCAGAGAAGGGTCTCCCACATCCCAAGGAATGCTCTAATCACTAAGTTATTGGCTACAAGGGAGTACAGGTATCAGCCTGTCTTTACAGTCACATTTTGAATGAAAAGATTGAACCCTGTT
The DNA here is from genome assembly GCF_000455745.1 of Alligator sinensis. Classification (NCBI taxonomy): domain Eukaryota; kingdom Metazoa; phylum Chordata; order Crocodylia; family Alligatoridae; genus Alligator; species Alligator sinensis. The sequence goes on along the minus strand of NW_005843129.1, from coordinate 25,097 downwards.
CAGTTTCAGAAAAGAAAGATTGAGTAAGGAAGTGATTCTGAGCTGGGAACTGCTAGAAGTACAATTCTGTACACTGCCTAAGGTATGTAAATTCTGAAGAGGGGTAGGATTCAGAGCACACAGATTTGCCTTACCATTTTCTCTTAGCTAGCTCTAAATGGTTTGGGACATCATTTAGGGAGTCAAATACAGAGTTATTCCAGGCATAATGGGGAGACAAAAATTCAGTATTACAGAAGTTATGTCCATATTTTGATCTAGCTAGTGCTAACTGTTGAAGTCTCATTTCAAATGTGATTTAACGGTTTTTGAGAATTGTACCTCTTGTCTAGTAGTATCTATCCCCTCAGAAATGCACGTATAAACAGCTATCATATTTCCAAACATGTTTCTGATTTTTGTTTGTTCTTCTCTAATTTCAACCTGAACTTCTAAAATGTAAAGCCTTTTTTTCATCTGGTTGAAAGCAAGACACGAGGGCTGTGCGAGGCTTCGGATACAGCTTTGGATCCAGAGAAGCTTCAGACACTTTGGTGTTCAAAGCAGCATGTCCAGATCAAAGTGCTGGCTTTGTTAAGCTTTCTGAAGCAGTTCGCAGCTTCCGAAGCACTTTGGAAAAGCTTCGGAACCGCTTCAGAGATCCGGCCATAGGGTATAATGGGGAAACAATGAAATATCTATAACTTTGTCTTTTTTTTTTCATCCGACTTAGATGAAACTTGCAAGAATTCTAGTCTGTGCAGAGAGCATGAAGTCTGTCAAGTTTCAAGAAGATCAGTGCAGGGGTTTGGGGGGAATTGCACCCCAAATTCTTGAAAGCAAAACTCATGTCACGTGTATGTGTTACAACACAGGGGGGTGAAAACTGCAGGGGTGGTGACTCCTGGTGAGGCCACAAATCCTGCCATGTTTAAAGAAGATTGGTGCAGGGGTTTGGGGGGGAACTGCCCCTCAAGCTGTGGACAAGCAAAACTTGTGCCATGGATGACACTGTGTGTGTTAGGGTGCAGGGGGGTGTCAGCTGCAGGGATGGTGGCCCCTGCTGCAGCCATGAAGCATGCCAGCTGTCGAGGAGATTGGCACAGGGCTTCTGCATTCTGGGGCCTGCACCTTTAGCTCCTGACAGGCAAAACTCATGCCATGGGTGCTTGTGTAACTGACTGTGTCTGCCTTGGGGCATGGGAGACACAACTGCAGGCCTGGCTGCTAAGCTACTGTGTTACCAGTTACCAATCAGCCATGATTCACTTGGGGACCAGCTCAATACACAGTACCTGGGTAATGTGGCCAGTTAATTACCATCAATTAACACCTACAAAAGCAGAGACTAAGGAGAGGAAATAATCAATACAGACAATCAACTGCCCCAAGACAGAAACAGTCAGTTGCACAAGCACCCATGTCACGAGTTTTGTCCGTCAGCAGCTGGGGTTGCAGGGCCCCAAAACCCCCCTGCACCAATCCCCTTAACAGCTGGCAGGCTTCGTGAACACAGCAGGGGCCACCATCCCTGCAGCTTTCAACCTGCTGTGCCTTAATACACACAGGGTCACCCATGTCACAAGTTTTGCTTGTCCGCAGTTTGAGGTGCAGTTTCCCCCAAACCCCTGCACCAATTTTCTTGAAACTTTGCAGGCTTTGTGACCCCTCCAGGGGCCATCACCCCTGAAGCCCCCCCTCCCCCCCATATTGTAACACATACACATGAGTTTTTCTTTCAAGAATTTGGGTGCAGTTCCCCCTGAACCCCTGCACTGATCTTTTTGAAACTTGGTAGGCTTCATGCCCTCAGCAGAGGCTACCACCCCTGTATGCTTCATCAAAATCATACAAAACACAATGAAGTTATAGATATTTCATTGATTCCCCATTATACCCTATGGCAGGATCTCCGAGGTGGCTCTGAAGCTTTGGAGCCACCAAAGCCATCCAGCTTTGGCTGGATCAAAGCAGAAACCCAGTCTGGAGCTCCAGATTGGATCACTGGCATCTGAAGTGGACAGATCTGACGCTGGATCGGATTGCTGCTGACTCGCAGAGGCCTATAAGACATTGACTTGAAGCCAGAGGTATTAATGATTTAAAAAACCAAAACCAAACCAAAACCAATAAGGAGCGTAAAGCTCCTTATTTCAAATAGCAAAATTAGAAGTTCCTTTTCTGCCTGAGAAAATTCATACTGAGGTATCTCTCTTCCTTTGAAAAGGTGTTAACCACCCAATTATAGACAATTTTGAGGAGAGGTATTCTCCATTTTTCTTTAGAAAACCATAGTACTGATATTAAAAGCTCCTAAATTTCCAAGCCAAATACATTTAAAAAAATAAAGTTAATATTTAAGTGTAATTAACTGTAATTCAGGCTTTGGTTATAAAAAAATGGCCAGATGTATGCCCTCTTAATTAAGAATGGATCTGAACCTGAAGAACAGTTATTTCTGAAAACAATAGCAAGCTTTTCCCATTTATCTAGGTAATTAATGGTGATTCAAATTGTCTCTGATTTTGGAGTCTGAGGTTGACAATTCAAATTATCCTTTCAAAATAATTTTAGAGTAAACAATCATCCCTGATGGATTTATGACAGAGACAAGACTCAGGTAATTATATAAAAGTATTAAATACTCAGTGACATCTGAAATTCAATTTTGGATGAGTTGGATGACATTTTTGGATGTATCATACCACACTAGTAATATAGCTGGACTGACAGTTTAGTCAAAGCATAGAAATGTCAAAAGCAAGGGATACTTATTTGTAACTGTAACTGATAGTGGCATAACAATAACTAATAACAAGATATTGAATATGCTGTACATCTCTAATATCTGTCAGTGCGAAATTTCACCAGGTGTTTCATTTTGATGCTGTTTTGACTCATTTTGAGCTCAAAAGAGCAAAATCAAAATGAAACAAAAAGCTTTGAGACAGGCTTGAAACAAAACGAGACACTCAAAAGGTTTTTAAAGATTTACAATGCTTTGAGTTTCGAAGCTGGGCTTGCTTGCCGGGAAACAGAAAGTAAGGAGTGGGAGGGGAAGAAGGGGGAAGGACTGCTCTGATATTGACATGTGTATCTGGCCAGTGACTGTGAGGTCCCTTTCAATCCCAGTGCTCTGGGGGAAGAACAGAAAAACAGCTGCACCTTAACACACACACACACACACAGTCACACGTCACAAAGTTTGCTTGTCAGCAGCTTGAGGTGAAGTTTCCCAGAAACCCCTGCACCTATCTCCTTGAAACTTGACAGTCTTTGTGGCCTCTATAGGGGCTACTCTCCCTGCTTTTTTCATTCAAATCAGGCAAGAAATGATAAAGTGTTTTGCAGTTTTGTGATTCCCCATTATAGCCTACAAGCAAAATGTTGAAACAGCATCAAAACAGTGAAAAGGTTTTGATTAAATGAAACACTTCAAAATGAAATGAAACTGGAAATGAAACACTGTCCTATCAAAATGGTGAAACAGAAGTTGAAATTAAATGGTGCTGTTTCACACAGCCCTACTGTCACTATAAACAGAAATGGTTATACTTGTATAAAAACAAAGAACTACTTAAGTCTACCTTTTGTTTGTGCACAGGGCCTTGAATAAGATTACAGAAATCATTTTTTGGTTAAGCATTAAAAGTGGGATTTATCAGTCATCATCATATAAAACACAGATAATGTATATCCTTTGCCTATTTTATGCAATTTCCCAAAACACCTTTACAGCAACACTTAGCTCTCTGGTCATTTTTATTAGCACCCTAATTTATGGCTTTCTGTTAAAAAATGTTTTCATGGGAGAGTGCATTATGCATATTTTCATTTTTAATCAAATTTTTATCCAGAGCAATTTCCTGTAAGCACAATTCAGTCATGAATGTTATAATTAAAGACCGAGGTACTGGAAAATACTCTGACTTTTTTGATAGCTCATCTAAAGGTATGAGAATCAATGTGGTGCATGGGTGACTGGTGCCTCCTGTGTGGCCGGTTAGCAACTGGGGCGGGGGGGGAGAGGGTCTCCCCGCAGCTGATCATGCCAACCTGAAGTGCCAGTGGTGCTTCTCCTGGTGCCCGCACTTCCCAGCTGGTGTTCTCAGGGGGAGGGGCACCAGTACTCCTGCCTTCTCCCCCTGCCCATTGACTAAGCAGGGAATGCTGACTGTCAGAGGGTGCACTAGTGCTCTCAGGGGGTGTACATTCACCCCTGTGAACCCTTTATGCATCACCACTGATGTGATGCCTAGGTCTAAGGTGAAAACAATATAAATATTAGCAATATCTAATTTACTACTTTATCTCACTTCTGTTATTATAAAGCAGCTTGATCTAAATCAATGTTTTGCTATCTTTAAAAAAACTGCAAATAATGTTGGTTAATTGCACTATATCCAATCAATCATAACATTAATTTCAAGTGCAATTACATTCTTAAGTAGGACAGGCATTTGCTTTTGGAAAAAGGAAAAAAAGGAAAGCAATCCAAGCACTTAAATCTACCATTATACTGTTTTTTTCTACCTCTTACTCTTATATTTATTTATTTCCAATTGATTAATTCCATTTCTGATGTTAAAGTGATATGCAAGCATAACAATTCATATTTGTCACTGAAATTCCAATCAAGTAAACTGGAAAACTCAGACTAGGCATTGGATCAGGCTGTTAAATCATAGATTAATACCCTGATCCAATGCCTAATTTGACCTGTATTAAAGATCTCTTTAGAAAAGTCATATGGTAAGCAACATGCAACAGTAATGCTCATCTAACCTGCTGTACTAATTAACAATGCATAACAACTACTCTTTAACAAAACTTTAATACAGCCCTCAGATTAAAAAAAACAAACATACCCTAAAAACAAAAAAACAGGTTGTAACCAGGCATACACTTTAATGACTCCTACATACAATGTACTTCAAACACATAGATCACCCTACATCAGAATAAAGGATGAAGCTTTTGTTTGTGATTAGACTGATAACATTTTTGTCATATTGCATTTTAAAAGCATGAATTATTGTTGAGCTGTTTATATGTTGGTTTCTGATTGCTCAACTGGTTACTCAGTTTCTGACTATTTTTGTTAGCATTAGTACTTTAGCAATCTTGACCTTACTTCTATGAGAGATGACTGTAATCACATATTGTTGATTTCAATTTTCTCTACAACACAACATTGTTTTGTGTTTGTGCATGTATGGATGGGTGTATGTGTACACACACATACATACACACACATACCTTCTATCCTTCTATGGAATATTTTCCATCCCACACTATCTTTTCATTTTTTATTTCCATGAACAAGTTAATTTTAGAATCGTAATTCCAGACCTTTACTTTCCTCTTTGAGAAAGATGCATCATTTAGAAGGGAAGTGTAGTTCTGAAAGTTACTGCTAAGGACCATAAAACAGCAAAATAACATGTAGTTCTTCTGCAAGGACTTATCTTAACAGAATTTCTAACTGTGACATTTATCCTGCTTAACCTCACCGAAAGTACCCTAGGGAAATGTCAAGAGTCTTCCACCTTTAATACAAATGAATTATCAAAGAGTTTGAACAATGTAATCATCTTAATATATTCAGTTTTTATAATGAACATCTGTTAAGGGGATACAAAAGCAAAGTAACTGGATTATATTACAATTAAATAAAGAATTAAATATAAGAAGAGTTTATAACTATTCAGATTAATAACCTAAAATAACCTTTTATAAATAAATGTCTCATTTTCATATTTTTAGTGAATCCATTATAT
>NW_005843129.1:8959-19328 GCF_000455745.1 Alligator sinensis | reverse complement strand
CACTCTTTATATATGCTTGTTATGGATATAATTCTGTTTACAAAGATAACTTGTTCCCCAGACAGAATTGTCTTCCCATGAGTAAAGCATATTTCCGGTTAAATTTTCTGCCAAATCTCTTATTTTACATACTTCCACCCATAATCCTTTTTCAGTGTATTTTCTTTCAACCTCATTTATTAAGAGGGCTGTTTTCAAACATCTTATTAACATATAGTGCAATAATTCTCTCATGGAGATACATTTTCTTATTATCAAATACGGTTTAACAAATGCCTCATATTTATTTCTGTTATGAATAGCATCTTGTTACACTTTATGGTCTGAAGCTGAAAATGCATTTACAGGAATTATATACAAATGTTGCCATACTATACTCTGACCAAAGCAAGATTTGCATAGACAATCAGAGAAACCCTGCCGATCTTTAGAAACAACATATACACTACATTTGGGTTATTCGTAGTCTCATACAGATATTCAGTTTCTCCTGGCTCTCTCTCTCATGAGAAGCCACAAGTGTCCAGATGTTCAGGCTTTTTATTTCTACATTAAAAATAGCCACTCCATGAGACAAAGAACCTGGGAAGAACCAGGGTTAAATCATTCCCAGGAGAGTTTCTCCTGAGACAGCAAATGTCTGTACATGTTGTGACTTCTCTTAGAAAAGAGCATGATCTTCCAGCATCCTTGATCCTCATCCTCCCAGGGAGACAATGTGATGTGCACTGAATTCCACTACTCCAGCAAAGAGCAGAATATGCCTATTTCACAATCCCATTTGCTATAGGGGAGACTGGATCACCCAATCAGGGCTGTCCTACACATTGAGGCCATCTGTCCCCAGGCAGACTAAAGGAGCCACGGAGCATGCTGAGATGTATGCACAGTGAACTGCAAAGTGTCAGCATTACAAGCTCTCTACTCTCCAGGGTCTCAGCATTCAACTCTGTGCATGCAGCTCTGAGGAAGTTTCTTTATCCAGAAATCAAACTTGGGAGAACTCTCCCAGATTATTTGAATGTGTGTATGTGTGTACACAGCCTGTGTCTTTCCATATAAGTAGAGTCATGATGTCATCTTGACACAAGTTCCTAAATAAATACTTTGGACAACCTACACCCTTTTAACTTTGCTTGGACACTGGAAACATTTGTTTTTTACTTCTGAAATAGCAGGATGTGAACATACTTCAGGCATGGCTGTCAACTTGTCATCAGACATCAAGTATTCTTATAATTAGTACTTTGGGTATTCTTGTTATGCACATCTGGTAGACCCAGATGATCCTTCTAAGACTTACAATATCGGACATGTTAAGGTTTGAGACACTTCTGTCTAAAGCCATTTGTCTGATGGGTAGACAGAGTTAATATTAACTAGCTTCTACATTGCTTTTCAGAATAATATTATTATGCAAACTACTGTATTACAATTTATTGTAATTCAATACATTGCTATTGGATTTAGCTACAAAATCAGACATATTAAATAAACATTTCCAAACTACCAAAGTGACTTAGAATTAGATCTAAATAGATTACCCTTCGATAACTGGCTCCCCAAGAAGGAATCCACCTACCTGAGCTGATTCCTAAGCATGCTATAGAAATGCAAGGGCAGAATTAGGCATCTCAGAACAAATACCATAATAGCTAACATTTTGAGCAGAAAAATCCTAAATTAGACAATACAAAACACAAATATGTGAAATTTGCCCTTTCTTGTGACTTTCACTCCTTGCTGAAGTTTGCTGAGAGGTATTCATCTCTTTTCACCTGAATCCCTCTCTAGAAGCTGGGTGCTGAACTGTCCCCTTTAGAAGCAGGGAAGGCTGTTGTCCATTTATCTAAGAAAAAAACAGAAAAGGATGTGTTGTGGTGTTTCCCCCACTTGCTGTACACTTTAAATAGCCTACAGGTTAATATACTCAGAAGGGGGCTGGGGAGAGAAAAGCAGATTGAGTTTCCTCCTTTGTCTGAGGGGTTACAATAAGTTAAGAGACACAATTAACTCTGTCAAGAGTTTGTCTAAATAAATTAAAATTATGGGACACGTGCAGTACCTTATAGAATATAATACCCCACTTGCCCCAGAACAGCACTGTGGACAGACCACAGTTAGTGCAGCTACCTTGGGACTCCATACACAGCCAACAGACCCCAATGACAGAAAATAAAACAAATATTTCCAGAGACAGGCTTACCTGTGATTCTGTTGTAGTGCTCTATTTTGCTACTCAGCTGACCTTGACATTACTCATTTACCCATCTGACCACCAAGAACTCTCTTATATTCTCTAATACAATATCTTACCACCAAACATCCTAATTATTCCATTTCCCAAGGGAAAGAAACAAAAAAGAATTGTGCACTCTCTCAGTAACTCCTGGATTCAGCTGTTGCTTCCCTGTAGCACATCATGCCCTTTATGGAACTGCTACATTATCCTCCACTTGGAGCCCACAGCCAGTTCACTATTAAAGTTTGTCCCTTGTCATATGTCACATATAAGCATCCATTATGAATCAGGCCTCTCTGAGGAAATGTTAGGGATGCCTTTCTGAAGTTAGAGAAAGGGGATGAGCTACTCCATATTAATATGACAGTGGTAATTCACAGTATACATGGTAATATACACAGAACTTCAGCTGTTGAGGGGAATGGGGAAAGCTTGGGGTCCTACAGTTTTGAGGTATTGATAGTTGGTAAGTTTAGCCTTTGATGATCTCACTTTTGGACATAAGCAACTAAATTCAATGTAATCCCTTCTTTAGGTCTATAAGTCCTTTTGTGGCTTTGGGCCTTAGTGTCCTGCACTTTATTTTCACAAGTAACTTGGACACAGAAACCTTATCTTCATTGGCTTGGTGGTAAGCCTGAGAGTGCTAATGGAAAGTAGCCCCCATATACTTGTTTCTACTCAGGGTGTACTAATGCCCAGAAATTATTCAGGTGGTTCAGCACAGCCCTCAGCAAGCATCCTGAGCCAGGCTTCTCTTCTCTGACATCATTTTTGGTGTATGCGGAGAGTGCTGAGCAAGAGTTTCATTAGTTTGGGAAAGAGTTTCCCCCTGTTAGTTTAGTTAAGTTGAAGCCAGTACAATTGAAATGTATTGAGGATGTTTTGGTAAAGTATGAACTTATAACATTTATGGAGTTATGCCCCAAATGTGTACAAGTGAACATGCATAGCTGGTGTCTCAGAAGGGGTGGGAATGTCTGGCTGATTGACAGTTGATTGTGCTACTTCTGAGGTGAGTGAGGTTGTGATTGGTTGGTAGGAATGAGAGTATGAACCTTGTATCCAGTTGAGTGGTTGGTAGGTTTGTTTGAGTCATGATTAGTCACCTGGGATGGGGTGACTTAGCACCTTATAACGGAGTTATCAGAGCTCAGGGTCTTCAGAATCTTTGCTGTCAGGAATCCTGTTGATAATGGTCAGTCACTGACCAGAGCTTTTGGCCTTTTGCCCTTGTTGTGGCTCTCAGTTGTTAGTACATGACTGGCTTAAAAGAGCAAACTGAAATTGAACCTGTAGAGATGGTCGGTGTCATCAAGTAGTTCATCTCAGAGTGGCTAGAGCTATAAAAGTTGGATGCAAACTTGAAGTTGTGATCATCAGAAGGATCTGGTAAAGTATTCCCCCTCTCTTCTCATGAGGCAGGCTCAGTCCCTGTCACCCACTGGAAGAGACCAGTGGGGGATAAAACTGGGAAGTTCTTTGGGGTGCTATGCTTGAAGGTGTCTATGTATTTGCTGAGGCTGCAGAATGTGTTGAGTTCACTGTGTCCATTCTGATCATCATGATAGTTTGATCATTTCTTGGTGTATATGTTGTAAAGCAGACTGAGAGATGCCTGTATGTACATATGTGAGACCTTGAACTTGACAATTTGGGTGTTGGTTGTATTGCTGCTTATCTCTGTATTCTTTGTGTTGCTGATGTTTGTGGTAGTGAGAAGGTTGATGAATTTTAAGTAAGTTAGAGACACCAGCAGTGAAAGAGTTAAAAAGCAAGTTCTGTAAGAAAGCTGGTGTCTGTGATTTGAGTGCTGCAATTACCAGGTAACCAGACAGTAATTTTGATACTTACTGCGGTATAGTGCTCCTTATTGTGTTCTAGGCTTGTTCTTTAGTTCATATTGGTATAAGCCTGTAAATATTTGTATATATCTTTGTCTGGTACATTAATTGTTTAAAGTTTTAATAATAACTAGTAGGGCTGTGTGAAGCTTTGGTCCCTGATTTGATTCAGCAGAGATTCGGCCTGATTCGGTGGCCAAATCTCCAAATCCGAATCAAATCAGGAGACCCTTTAATCTCTCTGCATTGATTCAGAGAGATTCAGAAAGATTTGGAGATTCAGACATAGACACAGCTTTAAATGTTTTTTCTACATACCTTGAGGTACCAGGCATGGCTTATGAATGCCATGATGCTGGGGCAGATGAAGCGTCCCACAGGAGTGTGGGGTGGGCTCCCTAGCTTGCTCAGCAGCAGACCCAGAAGTGGACTAGAAGCACTTCTGGTCCACTTCTGGGTCCCCAAGGGAGCATGCAGGGGGCCCCTCCGGAGCCTCCCCTGCTCAGCAACTGGTGCCTCCTGGGTCTGGGGGAGGGCACCTGAGGTCCCCCGATTGCCAAGCCAAGAGGAATGCAGGGGGGGGTCCCCAGCGTGCTCCCCGGTGGACCCAGAAGTGGACTGAAAGTACTTCCAGTCCACTTCTGGGTTTGCCACTGAGCATGTTCCCCACCCCCAAGCTCCTATGCGATGCTTCATCCACCCCAGCATCACAGCATTCACGAGCCATGCCTCTGAATCAGCATTGAAACTTCAGATTCAGATCCTGTTGAAATGAATCACGGACAGTGATCCAAATTAACAAATTAAATCACTGTTCCCAAATCAGGCTGAATCTGAATCAAATACAGCCCGTTTTGCACACCCCTAATAACCAGGCAGTTTTAACATTCTCCATTGAGCCTGTGGTTATTGGGTGATCAAACCAGCATACCAAGCTAGGTGTCAAGCCAGTCTAATAAGCTGGTCAACTTGGACTAGCACAACTTTATGGTGTCACTCCTTTTCAGATGGGGAGATTTCTGACCAATTAGGGGCCCTTCTCTCACTAATTAATCTTCCCTCATTTAACAAGGACTGTCCTGAACTAGATATGCTGCATACACTCACAGAGGTGGTGCAGGCTTGCCTTAGGAGGTCTCTGAAATCTAAGGCTCCTACATGCATAAATCCATTTTCAAAAGGAGACAGGTTCATAAATCAGGTGCATTTGACAGATTTTACCTATTGTGATGAAAATTACAAAGATGGATCTTCTGCCCATCTTAACAACATTGTCATTTGCCTCAATATTTTCTTACCTTCCCAATTAAATGTGACTTCATAAAGTAATTCTCAGTTGTACAGCAGAATGTTATTAACTACTTCCCTAATACCCAACAGATACATTTTGTCCAGACTGCTTGGGATGTATGCTATACATTTTCACAAGTGTTCCCTTCCTTGATCTGCTTCAGTTGTTTTTACAAAAGCTTCTTCCTGAGCAGAGCACTGTGAAGCTTTGGCTACTGCCAGTAGCATTTCTTTTTCACCACTGTCCAGTCCTGATGGTCTGGAACAGATGTCCACCCACTATTTTTCCCCCTCCGTTTATTTTAAAGCTCTACAAGAATTTTACCATCACACTATTTTGTGGCATACTTTTTGATGCCTACAAGCTAAGATGCTTTTCAATTATTCTTCCCTTTTTACTCTCTCTCTCACAGGGATTCATCCTTATTTGTACTTACATTCCATTTATGGCAATCTTCCCACCAGACTTAAATGATACACAGCAAATCATAAACATTGGCATCTGGTTTGCTGCCATTCTGCCATTTCTTGCTCATTTCCTATGTTCCTTGTCCCTATATCCATTTTAACTCTTATTCTCCATAATTCAACTTAATCTCTGTTGGTATACTCAAAACACATGATATAATTTCAATTAAGTAAATCACCTACCTTCCTAGCACAACCTGCCTAGCACAATCAGGTATTTTCTTTGTTTAGATTTGGAAACAAAAGACAACTGCTTTTCAGAGAGCAGCTTTCACTGAAAAACAAATCTGTATCATTAAATTCTGTGCATGCATTTGCACACAGGGTGAGTCTGAATTTTAAAGAAAATAAGAGGAAGGAATGTGGAGATGTTTTATCAGTGATCAGTAAGCCAAATAAAAGTAAATCAAATCATCTCTATCTTTGAAAATAAAAATCTTCTCTACAGTTTTACTTTTAGCAACAGGTTTGTTTTTTTTTTAAATTAAAATAAATTATTTTTGAAAACTAGTATCTATTATAATAAATTATAACATGTATGGAACAATGGCAATGAATTCTAAAATGTCTCTCTGTGGTAATGATTCTTTAACTTTAATTGAGATTCAAAACTTGATTAAACATTGGCCTATTGAACTTTAAGACTTTTTATTTAATTGAGAAAAATAATAATATTGGAGAGAATATTATAGTTTAAATAGGATCACTAAAAAATATAAGCTCTTTATTCTCATCTCATCTCATTTAACATATCAGTAGTATTCCTTTAATCAGAAAAGCATCTTTAGAAGACCTAGTCTTCTTTTTAGTCCTTGTTGTCTTTTTATGACTTTAAACTATCATCTTATTTTTGTGATGTCTTGTTGAACACATTACAAAAAATACTCCACATATCTGACTAGAAATAAAAGTATCCAGTATGGATGAAATATTCACTCAGTAGTTTGCTATGATTTATCAAATATTTTATGACAAAAGTTGTACAATGGCTGTATTAATAATTTTTGGAATATGTCTGTAAAATTCATAGTATATAGCAATCTCAATGTCCAACAGCTATGAGGACCTTGCCATGAAAAAAGGCTAAAGTGTGGCATCATAGAAAATGCAAGACCCAGTTCACCACTTGTCTACATCTTCTGTAGTTATACCTCTGGAAAACTTGTACAAAAACAGTCTCATACATAAATGGAGATACTTGCTTTTTAAGCATTTTACAATCGGTTTACCCAGGCAAAAATAACTAAGGAATGTACATGGAATCATGTGCACAGTTTCTAATTGCAAATGACACTTTTATGGCTCCCACTGTTGTCATTTTTACTAAAAAATACTTTTGACAACGGCAGTATGGGATATGAAATTCAGAAGTCCTAGTCCTGCGAAGTGCTAAGCCGACAATCAAGTCAAACAGTGCTGAGGATATGTAAAACTTTTCATGAGATGGTCATCCCCAGGGACTGTACCACTTGTTTGAGATTTGAGACAAGCACCCACAATGCTCACTGAATCTCCCATCTAAGCTATCGGAAACCCTTGACTGTGACAAGTTGAGCTGCAGATGACAAGAAAACAGAGCTGCTTAGATGTTTCTGTCATTTCTATTTTGGCTGAAAAACAAGTTTCTTACCCTTCACAATTTGAGATAACTAGCCGATTTTTAAAGAATGTTATGTATGACAAAAAGTGGCTTCAGTATTCTCTTTAGTTTGAAATGCAAGTAATACAAATGATTATAATGGTTACATATATCAATGATGCTTATAAATACATAAGCATCAAAATTATTTGCATTTGCTAACAGAAGAGAAAGTGTGTGTCTGTTTGCATGCACATGCATGTTATATCTCTCCCTCTCCCATGGACTGGTGTGTAATCCTAACTACCTGGGATTACATTTAGATGAAACTAAATGTTTGGGACTCTAATTGTAGTGGTTCAGTGGGATATGGAAACCTGTTAGGAACAGATGAGAAAAGGAGGTTTGGATAGAAGGGATAAAAGTAAGAGGGATCCTACTACTTGATATATGACAAAGCATTTCAAAGTGGTGGAAAATCAAGTCTGGAATCTTTTCAGAGCCACTTTTTTGATTAATGAGGAATGATAGTTTATCAAAGCACCTATTAGAATTTTATGATATGCAGAGCCATACACTATGCTAAGTGCCTACAACAACCATTCCACTTAAATGTAATTTGAGGGAGGTCAGGGTAAAGATGTAACTTTAGGGCAGATCCAGAGAGGGTGCACAGCTGAGGCTATACCCCACTTTCTGAGTATATGGCAGGAGCAGCAGTTGGGGACTTTAAGTTCCCAAAAGAAGTTAAAATGCTGTCCCATCCTTTCCCATCCATGTTCCCTTCCCTCTCCTGCCATTTCTCCCTCCCCACCCACAACTGTTCAGAGGAGGTTCAGCCAGGTTATGTAGGGGTTAGGATCATCTGGGGACAACAGTAGGCAGGTTCCCTCTCCCTTACATGGTCTGCCTGGGTATTACAGACCATTGCTGGGAGCAAATGCAGGGAGGGGCAACCCACCTGCCCCCTGTGCAGCCTTTAGAGTGGGGATGATGGCAGTCACAAGTGGGGAAGGGCAGTGGAAGTGAAGGAAGGAAAGGGGAGGAAGGACACGTGCCTCTAAGCAGGGAGGATAAGGGGGAGAATTTTTACCCGTGTTGGGGGCTTAAAAAAGTCCCCAGCTGCTGCTCTCATAGCACAGCCTGACTGCCCTAGGTGTGGGGGAGGAGGATGGGAGTGGGGAGTGCAGCCACCCCTGTAGTGCTAGTTGTTACTCCTGCACCCTACCGTGCAAAATCCTGGATCTGCTTCTGTGCATCTTATAGACTAACTGAATCAGAGATGCATAAGCTTTCATAAGCAAGAGTTCACTTTACCAGGTGCTAGGATAGCTTTTGCAACTGATTCAGTTAGTCTATAAAGATACATCTATAGCCTGCCTTGTGCTTCACTTCCGACTAACATGACTAACTACCTTTTTCTGTTGAGGCAAGTTGGCACATTTAATTAGGTCATATACAAGAAACACATTAAGTGAAACATCAGTGCTTATGAACTGCAAAATAAGGACATGTAACTTAAATTGTAAGTATCTGCAAGCACTTAGTATGAAAACTCTAGGACTAGACAGGCACTCATTTTGCAACAGATATAACACATTCTTTTCATACATTCATTTTTTATATGTATCCACTAGGGCCACTTAATTAGAGCATACAGGAGTGATATTATTTTATCATATAAAGTTGACTAAAAATGAACAAGGTAAAAAATATAACATTTGAATTGTAGCTATTTCATATATTCTAGACACAGCATTTTTCACCATTATAAAATGGTTGCAAACATACATTCCACAGACCCCTATGAAAATTGGATTAAGAGGTTTATAATACTGTACTTCTAGGAAAGGAGGATATTCTATACAAAATAATCTTATATATTTTATAGGTTTTTCAAGACAAATCCAAAGGCAGGAAAAGCATAAAGCACTACATACTTGAATTTCTATAACTCATTTGAGAAATATCTTTTAAAATACCATAAGCACTTTGTAATGGTGTTAGATTAACAAAGGAAAAGGTAAAACAGAATCTTTATTTAATTCAATTACTCTGAATCAAAGCATCTCATTTTTGTATTAAGTTATTCAAACACAGAAAAATATGAAACTCTAAATATTGCTAAGGCACAAAATAATCATAAGAAGGAGCCCCATTTTATGGTAATCAACAATGTTACTAAAAAGACCACTCTGTCTTCTTACAAATCTTTCAGTTACCTCTACATTTAACTCTTTATTTTGCTTTTGTTGCATAAAATGTGACTTTTCTCATGAAGTTATTTGTAATGTTGTGTAAAGAAGGGAAATAATTTTTGTGGTCTATTTAAGTTTCTAGTCTCTCTTAATCACCATGGTAACTGAATGCCCAGCTCCCATTAACTGCAGTAGTAGTTTATGGCAGAAAAAATAATTTGAGATTGCACACTGTATCAAAGCTAATTCCTTCCCCGCTCCCCGTCCCCCTGCCAGGTATTTTATAATACTCTTGCTTCCCTAGTATCGCTACATTTTTTTTTCAGTGAATTCCAGCTTTTTTTCTCCCATTATCTGGACTTTGAATGACTCTTCCTCATACTATTAGCTGATTATATTCCAAGTTGAATTTCATTTTGTTAATTTATACCCATTTCCAATTTCTCTTTTACCAATGCTTCCAATTTCTTCCCTCTTCAGTATTGCAGAAAATTCCTCTTTTAAGTCATTATTGATGTTCAGTAAGATGGATTTACTGTACTCAGTGGCTGAGTCTATGTGTGGATTTAAGAGGGCTTAAATTCAATGCACATTAAGGGCACTTCCACAAATGCAAGCATTTGCGCTTGCAGAAGCTCAAATAGAAGCAGTGCAAATTTGAGCTGGGGCTTTTTGCTTCAGTGCATGGGGTAGGGATCAGGGACCTAAGGGGGTTGGGGGGGTGGGGCCAAGCAGGGATGGGATTGGG
>NW_005843129.1:0-8829 GCF_000455745.1 Alligator sinensis | reverse complement strand
CCCCTCCCCCCTGCTCCAGCCCCCCCAACCCCCTACATACTGGCACTAGAGCCCTGGTGCTGCAACACACTGCCTGGCATGCCGTGTGGTTCAGCACCAGGGCGAGGGGCCAGAGCATCTCTGTGGAGGACCCAGCTTCCAGCTTCCTCAGGACATGTTTTGGGACCATGCCCTGCCCTGTTTTTTTAAACTCCATTTTTTTAGACCCCTGGATATCCAGCGGTCTAATTTACTTCAATTTTTTTATTCCTGCATGTGCCTCTTGCCCTATCTCAAAGGGGTTTGAGACAGGGCAAAGAGGCATGTGCACACTCATCTGGATGCACCCCAAGTGTTTTTTGGCAGGTATCTACATGTGGTGGGACTTGGGACTAACTTTAGTCCCAGGTCAGTTCAGCCCTGCCATGTGCCTCTGTGGCCAGTAGGGGGAGCTTCAACCTCTAGCCACATGGCTGCCACACTGTGACCTCTGGGTAGTTGCTTCCTCTGTCAGAGCAGCAGTGTGGCACAGACACAAGCAGCATGTGCCTGCTCTGTTCCTGCTGCAGCTGTGCTTCCCAGGCCTGGCACCCAGGGACAGGGTCCCCCACTCTTCAGAGCTGCTGCAGCTATCCTGCTCACCCACCGCCATTATGCATTCCTGGCGCTTGGCCACCTTGCACCACACGACTCCCCCACTCACTCCAGCAGCCTGCTGGACAACTGGTACAGGACTTCCAGGGCCTCTGATGACACACAGATTCTCTCACCAGGCCCAGTGACAAGAGGCTCCAGGACACCACCGCTGGAACTGACATTACCGTCCTGTACCACCAGCCCTTCCATCTCTTGGCCTCCTGCACCAGCCACAACTGGTGGAAATGTGTCATGCTGCAGGAATGGAATAATGACCAATGGTTTGACACATTCTGGATGATTCAGGGCATCTTCAAAGACCTTCTGTGCTGGCTCTGGCCCCACCTAGAGTGCCAGGACACAGAGAAGCACATAGCTGCCCCTGCTGACACCCACCCTGCCAATTTTCACCTAAAACATATATCATTCTTTTAGTAAGGACTGAAGATAGAGTTTCCACATGGTAAAAACAGCTTCCTTTTACCCAGGTCTTTGAGAAGACCACTTCTTGTTATCTGTTGTTCAGCAATTTACTGGTTAATTTCTGCATATTCTAGAGATACAGGTCACAAGGGCTAACTGATTTTTCTAAATTCAAATTGTCCAATTATTCTTTTCACTGCTTTTTAATACCAGCAGTTTTCCACAGATTCTAATTATATCTTGATTGTTCCTATTTCTGGGAATCTGTAAAGGTTAAGGTAGAGGGCTTTTTAAAGTTTTGAATTAGGAAAATTGTAAACAAGGAAGGAAACAAGCAAATAATTGACTGTCTCACAAGGTTTGGTTTTAGTGGCACTGATTTCTACATGATTCTGGGTCATCACATTAACCTTTTTCTGTGTCAGTTTCCCCTTATAAAATTTACCTATTTGTCTTACTGAAATACAAGACATAACGAGAGAACAATGTTTCAAAGTCCCAAAAGAAAAATTGCATCACAAATATATGATCCTGAAGGGGAAGCCCCTCTCAGGTTCTTTCATTTGCAGCAAAGATTTCCACGAGGAAAGGAAGTGATGCTCGCTTCTACCCTGGGGGTCTTCAAAAGGAGGCTAGATAGACACCTAGCCAGGTTTATTTGACCCCAGTATTCTTTCCTGCCCAGGGCAGGGGGTTGGACTTGATGATCTGATCAGGTCCCTTCAGACCCTACCAACTATGAAACTATGAAAAATAATGATGGCATATTAAGACAAAAGGTTTCCTTCATACCTGTGCCTGACTTTGTTCTTAACACAACATACATTCAGGAAAAAGTACTGTGAAAGAAAGCATTGTTTTGAGCACACAATTTCATTGATCATTGGTCTTGCAGCTCCAAAAACATAAATTTGTCAAGAGCATGCTGAGGGTCTGTTCACTCATTAATACCCCTAAATAGCTGCTTGCAGTGGTGATAGGAGTTAAGAAGGTACTTTTTTATGCACTGAAGCATAATATCCAAGACTATATTGTAAGAACTGAAATGAATATCCTGAAAATCATGTAGAACTGTTTGCAGTATTGATGTGCATATCTTTAATACCACTGAATGCACAAATCAAATGTGTTGGCATTTAAAAGTAACAAGTCTGACATAATGTACAATGTGTCCTCACTTGAAAAAAAGGCTTTAATTATATATTACGTAGACATTTTTCTCACTTATGCTAATTATCAAGTACAAATTGTTGCTTTAATTAATTGCAGAGGCACCTGAGCTCCTAGCTGGTGTTTTTGTAAAATGTATATTTGTAACATATACAAGTAATAGACCTATAGATATATGGTAAGAAATGTGCTATTTAAATATATGTAACAGAAAAGAAAATTCTTAAAATTTCATTACAGAAAACTTAACTTACTGAAAAAGCAAATCAGGTAGTCTGACTTCTGTAATGAAACTGTTCTTAATGAATTGGGTGTATTATACATGCACACAGACACAAACATTTTATTTAAAAGGTTTGTTTTTATAAAAAGTTATCTTTTTAAAGTGGAAAAAGTAACATTTATGAACAATGTATTGGGTTTAAAACCCAAACATTCCAACCCTGCTAGGTATTAAGAAATAAAAAAATAAACTAAGGTGTCTTCATTTTAATATTTTAGTAAATATAATATATATTTTTCATTTCCAACTACATATTTTTCTTAATGAGAACAAAACCTTTGAATAAGAAAAATGAAGGTGCTTCAACAGACATTCCTAACGTGAATTTAAAATATGTTAGAAATGTTTAACTTCAATGAAATTAGACTATACACTTAGAAAAGATTGCACAGTTTGTCTGAAGATGATAAATTAATTGCAGAAAAAATAAAATTGACATGCTTTGAAACTAATGAGGCACAGGATTGATATGACACAAAACTTCAGAACTTAAGCTTAAAAATAAGTCTTTCCTAATACAAAGAGATGCTGAGACTCTCTTTATGCATTATTTAAAAGTTTCCATAATGCACTGTCATCATAGCCAACGAACTCAATGATCAATTTTAACAACATTTTCAATGAAAACCTCAAAAGGACTCAAAGCAATTTTTTGTTACTTTGTGTTTGTAAATGTGTTATATAATAATTTTGTATAAACAAACCATGGGACCCTGTACATATGAGAAAGACATATTTGGCTACACTTTTCAAACAAAACACATGCTAGATGCATAGAAATGTTTATGACAGTTTATATGAATAAAATGATTGGATTAAAAAATACTTTTGGTTTCAAATTTGCAGTCAAAGCATACATTCATCAAAAGCCCCAGGCAACTTATATTTGTATTCATTTTTAGTTCACTTATGGAAAAAAAACTAGGATTGTGCCTACCCCAGACACATGCGCCCTAAAAAAAATGTATAAAATTGTATTTTACAATCTATAAAGATAAGCCTCCTCCTCAGACACTGAGGAGCCAAAAAACCCCCTCAAGTTCTGCTCAGTCTTCTCTCTCAGGACCTTGAAAGTGCAGGCCTCTCCCCACTCCCTCTCCCCAGTTCAAAAATTGTGGGAGAACTTGTGAACATTGTGTAAACCATTAAGACTAATGGACTTGAAATATTTCAGAACAAAATTGAGAGTAACTTCAAAAGTTAAGCATTTCACAAAAAGAGCAACTTAACACCAGCCCTCATTAACATAAGGGGGCTACAGTTCAAACACTTGTGCTATAGTAGCACATCACTGCAATAGTTATGCTATGACTGCACATAAGTAGTAATACTTGGGACTTACCAATCAAGTAGTTAATTGGTCCCAGTTAGAGCCCACAAACACTAGTCACTTTAAAATCCATCCAGAACTTACAGGGAAGGAGTATAGCAATAGATAATGAAACCAGAGAGACAGACCTCTTAATACATGTTCTGTCGCATTCTGCATCAACATGTAGCACTCATTGCAGCAATTTTAAGATTTAGTTTGGAAGATGACTGCAGGTGTAAAATTAGACCCAAGTCACTGGTCACGATCAAGGGCATTGGCCGTTACAGTCATCTAGTCCTCCAAGAAAAGCTGGGTGTCCAGTCATATGCTTCCAGAGTAAATCTGGCACATTTTCAACTGAAGGAAGGCAGCTTTATCATCCGGTCATTTTCCTGGTCCACCACTTACCTCATCCTTACTCAGACTGGAATTCAGCCAGGTCACACTCAAGACACTAAGGCAAACAACCGATAACTCTGGCTTGTCAATGGAGCACAGAAAAGGACACTCTAAAGTGGCTGTAACCCATGCAGTAAAACTAATCACAACCGTCTTTTTACTGTACAATAATCATCTTGTACCCACAATGAGAACAGCAAGGGATTGAGCAACTAAACAACCAGGTGACCACACAGACTGGATATTTTCAGCCAAACTCTTTGAATCATGAGTGAGGGAAAAAAACAAAGAAAGAACGAAAGACCTGTTTTCCCTTAGTCAGGTACAAAACAGAAGTCTAAAATTTAGCTAATTTCAGCGACGTTTAAGAGGAAAAAAGTATAGATTTTCTGAGAACACTGTTTTTCCTTCTGGGATATCCTTCTTATCAGAATGTTGTTGATGGAAATAAAGGCCAGTCATCAGGTATTGTCAATGAAAAGGGTTTTTTTTTTTCCCATTTTTTTGTGAAAACCCCTGTGGTAACAGCCTTTATTTTAGCTTTATATAGAGATCAGTTTAATCCATTTCAGCCCCTGAATGGAATCTCCATATCCCATCAGAATAACTAATGTTTCTTGGAAAAGTAAAGAAAGGTTCACTTTATTTGCTCTGAAACAGTAAAGTGATTAGCAGGAAGCTAATGAATGAGAAGTTTCAATGAAAGAGAGAAATATTAATGCAGAGCTACCATTCTGGTTTTATAGCATCTCCTTTAATATTTTATGTTCTTAATTGTGCCAAAACTGAATGGATTGTCTTTTATTGTATTACTTTAAAGTTCCAATTAAAAATTTGTTCCAGATGCTTTTATATTCTACAAATGAAATCCAATATAAACTATAATTCATAATATTAAAGGTAGTACTTTAAAAGGATTTTCTTCACCCTTCTCCCACAATGTGTCTACTCTATTAGGATAAATGTAGCTGTGATGTTCCAGAAATTATGTCAGAGACAAGGATTTCTTAGGGTGGCATCTTTTAGACATTCTAGTGTGCAGGTATAGGGATGTGTGGGGTGCACCTGCATGAATGCTGGCACCAATGACTATTTTATTACTATTGTAGACCAGGCATCAACTACAAGATAGAAGCATGAGATCATGTGCATATTAAGGAAGTAGGACAGATACACGCTTTCCCCAAATCTAAAGAACAAAAAGTAAAGAAGCACAGATTATTTGTTGAAGTCCCCCCACTCAGCATTTTTTGACATGTCCTTTTAAAATTTATTTTGTGAACCAAATTTCTAAAGCAGGAACTTCTATCCTTTTCTTTATGAAAGCTGTATTATTGTTTAAACTAACCTTCACCCCATCTGTTAAGTGTCTAAACTTTTCTGGGGTTTTGGTTTTCCTGTCATGAAACAAAACATTCCTTCTCTCAAAAGCATCTTTAATGATCCCTGCCCCTGCAATCCAAAAGAAAGAGTTTAATATGAATGTAGAAGTCATGCATGTGTTTCCCCTCCTATTAACAAATTTTTATGATGAGAGGGTGGCATCTTATATTTGTGAGTGATATAATTTATTGAACTCACTGTATATTTGGGAGAGACACAGGTAAAGTCCTGGGTACCACTGTACCCTTCCTTAGGTCTCTCCCAGTTATTCATTTAATCCAATAAAAGGTGTGATCTACAAAAATCCTTGCCCCTCAGATTTTTCCTGGACTACCATAACTACCAAACTGTTTAAGAATGATTTGCAATGTACTGTTTCTCTTTAAAATATATGTGAACTTCCACACCACTGAAAAAGTTCGTTGTTTTATTCTATCTGGAAATATGAATTGCTCAATCCTCAAGTAAATGCAAGGAAGTTCAAAATACATATAATTTAAAGCAAAATATTTACTCTTTCAAGGTCAACAATTTAGAGAAAGTTACTACAAATGGGAGGCTTTAAGGTACTTAATAGCAAGTGTTGGTATTTTACTACAACCGCTGTAAATGATTTCATGAGTAAGTTACATTTAATCTTTTAAATTGTTTCCTTGTGGGGAAATTGCTGTTAAAAAAGATACTTGTCAACTACAATAACATTCCTTTAACATATATCTTTAATGGAACACTTGTGTTTTGCCTTTAGAAATACACTAGGTAGCATGGGATACCAACATTGGAGAGGTAAAGACCTAACATTCCCATTGGCTTTCTAACACATATGAACACATATGCTTGACAGTACATAAAAGGTTTGAATTAACCTCCAAAAATGACAGTATTTACTCCAAGTATAGACAGGCAAGATGTTTCTGTTCCAGAAATACTCATGCCTAAGAACGGATTAATCAGGCATAGGAACTGAATTGATGTTTGACACTGATACCAGGCATTGAGGATCCTTTAGGCATGTTCTCTATATCCATTCTAAAATTGTCTGTAGTATGGCATCCTAATACAGGTTTCCTTTACCAACCACAAGGGCTAGGTTCCTGAAAGTTCCTGTGTTTGGCAAAACCAACATGGCTGGGGGAGCAGGGGCTGTGGGTGAGGGCGGAGCAGCACAAGCAAGGCTGTGGGGGATATGGAGGGAAGGGAGTAGGAGGCACGAGCAGGTACAGGTGGGCCATGGGCAGTATTTTCTGACTATAGTCCCACCTCCCCGCTTCTCTGAAGTGTGGATACTCAAAACTTTGGCTGGTAAAACTGTGGTTGGTGAGGGAAACCTGTGACAGAACTGCCTTATTAGTCAACTATGGCTCATTCATTTCAATTCTCTCTTCCCCAATTTCATTAACCAAGAACATTATCAGACTGAAAGGTAGGCAAACACCTAGCTGCCACCTATAGTCAATGGAATTTGGACGTCCAACTTGTTTGTGTCTTTGAAGTCACCTTGTCTAAATTGCATATATTGCTGAAATATTAATTCGTTTGTATTTTTTTTTTATTTCCCCAGTGTTCAGGGTAAACCTCTCTTTTATTGTTTCATTTTCATTAGGCAATTAATGCTAAGTGAACTCTTTATACACTGAGGCCATATGCAGACATGCAGGCATGTACATTTTGTGGCTCCACAAACCTCTTTGCAGTGACACAAACTGCATACCTGGCATATTAAAACATGCCTGTGCTGCAAATTTGCAGCACAGGGAAAAATTTGCTACCAGGATTTCCTTGTAACAGAAAGAAAAAATGAGAAAATGCTGATAAAAAAACAGCATGGCACACACAACAATAGCATGTGCTAACCAAAGGTTTTGTCTGATGTTTCATTTGTGCCCCAGCATGCTGGGAGCTGGGAGAAGCAGGGAAAGGGCAGTTTTGCCAAAGCAGGACAATTTCTCTCTCACGAAAGCATAGGTGCAGGGGCTGCCGCACAAATTTGTGCCACTACTGTTTGTGCCACTGCAAGTGCATGCCCCTGCTCACCTGGATGCAGCCCATTTTTTAAAAATCTTTCCCAGTGCAACAAGCATTAAAATCTATAAGTGTTTGGGTGCAACCAACAATAGTTCAGAAATTTTGGCCACATGTCTTTCTGCTGTTACAAAAGGAAATGTTGATCTATCTGGGTTGCCCAAACATAATGTATGCAATTTAATTCAGCTTATTCTTGTGATCAACTGTGGCCTACTTACTACACAAAATGGGGGACATTTAAAAATTGCTGTAAAAATGGGCATTTGTTTCTTTAGTAATTCATCATGATTAAAACAACACATTTAAATATGGTGGAATTTCAGACATAAAATGTGACTGACTTCAGTTTCAGCTAGGTTCCATTGTGTATCCTATTTCTATCCTTATTTATTTTTGATGAACAAATTGTATTTAAAAATGAAAAGTATAGACAATCTGCCTCCTCTCCCCTTATGTTGCGCAGGACATTTTCAGAACATAGAATGGAAACATTTACTATAAGACTTTATTAACATTGAGTGTACTTGAATTTCTTTCTGCGATGATGTTCTGTTGTACATATAGACTCTTAAATTTAAAGTTATGGCTTGAGTTTTTTGCCTGTTAAATTGTCACATAGAAGAAGTTGAGCTCACAAGGCATGAAATCATGATCCAGCACATTTCTTAAAGAATAATTTCCTTATCTAGACTAGGGAAAACAGCAAGCTATTTGGGGATAGGAGGGGCAGGGGGAAGAAATGAATGTGTCAATGCTCTTTCAGATCTTTCAAAAGGGCAGACATTCCTTTGTAATTTTAAAACTGGCAGGCAACAATGTTATCTCTTCCATTTTAAACTTCATGTATTTTAGAATTTCAAAGGATTGAATTTTAAGTTTTCTCTAAAGATCTATCTTGTGGTAATTTCTTAGCCTGACAGCATGTGATGACTAAGAGTGACTAGATTTAAAATTAGGAGCTGTTGCAAATATATAGTATAATGGATTTGGGCAGAGTTGCCCATACTTAAAAAAACAGAAACTGATATGCCATTATATTATACCTATTTAACACTCTTAACATCCTTCTTGGGTAGCAACAGACAATCCCTCCACTGCAGAAATTACTATATATATATATATATATATATATATATATAAAATCTAAAAAAGGAATGCAAGAAGGCCCAGCCAAGAGCTATCAACGCCAGGCTAAGCCTAGAGAGACGCAAGCGCGCAG
>NW_005843128.1:340279-343613 GCF_000455745.1 Alligator sinensis | reverse complement strand
TACTATCCAGGTGCTCCAAGATCTTTAATGCTTCTCTCCTCGAGACACCCCTGGGAGGCAGGAAGTATTATCTCCAGTTTAGAGAACCAAGACTCAGAGACTAATGACCTTTCTGAAAATCCCACTAGGTGTCCAACTGCATCGTTCAAAACCTACATCTCTTTCAACATTTCATCCTTGACTTCACTGAAATCATGCAATGAATATTCATACAATGAAAATATTACCTCTAAGCTTATGCTTGAAAGGAGCTAGAGAACTGTGCACTTTTACAGCATCTGAAAATATGTGGAATAATATTGATAAGCTCAGGATTTCTTGGGGGAAAAGATTCTGTTTGAGATCTTTGTCTTGAACATCATGGCACACCTAAGAGGTGTCTGGCTAATGCCTAACCCATAGTGTAGTTAGAACATGGTGATGGAAATCAGAAAAACACAGGTTTAAGCACCCTGTGAAAGGAGGTGGGGGCTAGGACCTGTTTCCTGCTTGCTAGACAAGTGCCCTAACTGTGCAGCCCTGGGACTAAAACATGGAATAGTCTTTTTTTCTGGGGTGTACATAGTGTATAGCTGCCCAGCTAATGCATGCTCAGCATAAATGGGTACATTGTGTCCACACTGCAGAGGTGATAGGAATGAAAACTGTGTGTAAGTTTAAAAAATGCATGTCAAGTGGTGAGTAAGGGCAGCAGTGTAATCATGGGTGGATAAGAAGGGCACAAACCTCTACTTCTGCCTCAGTGAAAGGCCAGAAAGGAACTAGGGGGGCACCTGACCCTTCTGTCCCATTTCCCTTCCCCATCTAACCCCTAAAACTTGCACTTGCAGTATCTCTGGCTCTGGTAGCAGGGAGGGAAGGGTGGCACATGGTACAGGGGCAGCTGCCAGAAGTTTGCGCTGCAGGGAGAGATGTCACCACCTTTTTGGTACCAAAAACTGGTGTTTAAATGGCTGATTGACATGTCAGCAGTTAAAAAAAAAAAAAAAAGCAGGTGACATCATCCCCATGGCAGGGAGCCATTAGCAGCTGCTCCCATATTGTGTGCCACTGACTGCTAGGGCACAGCACTGGCCAGGGATACCTTTGAGGTGTGCATGGGGGAACAGAATTCTGCCCTCGGTCTTTACTGCCCTGCCCCTGAGAAGAGGCTGGGGCAATGCTGTGCTAGTGAGCAAAGGGGTCTCTACATGAAGTTAATACCAACTAGATGATTTAATCTAGGTAAAGCAGAGCAAGCTGAAAGTAGCTTGTGTACTGCGGCCTCATACCCTGACCTGCGACCTAGACAAGTACTGCAGTTACGTATACAGATCTGAAAAAGTTGCAGTGTTTGTTCTTTAGAAATGTGGCTTTCAAATGGCCCCATCTGAGAAGGTGTCTGCACAGGCAGCAGGGCCTTGCTCCCCCCTTTGGGAGCTAGGATGGTTGGGGTGACTTTAAGCCTTCCTCACTTGACAGGTTTTGGACTCCTTTGCTGCCAACTCAGCCGTAGTCCAGGTCTCAGTGAGTTGCATAAACTAAACCAGTGTGAGGTGTCCTTACAGTATTTTGAGGGCTCAGCTGGGCTTGTTCACATGCACAGTGTAGGTCACGGTAGAGAAAGAGTTTCAGGAAGGACCTGTTGCTGTGCTGTGCTTTCCTGCTGGAGCTGAGCTTCAGCACCAGGACAAAGTAACTAACACTCAGTCACACCTCTGCAGCAAGGTGTGTAAATATTCTAGCTAAGAATGAAGGTTGAAGTGACTTATTTTCCAATCAGCCTTTCCATGTTCCTCTGCTTGCCTCCTGTATTTACTCATGCTTCAACTTTATATAGTCCTCTTGTAATAAAGGAAGCTGGTGAAGGAGCATGAACATTAACTCTGTCCCTCACGTGTGCAATATTAAAATCTGTCATCATTACAGACTTCCATTCTATTTTTCAAATACAGTATTGTCTCATACACTATTCAGACTGTAAGATCCTTCTCTTGGTTATATGTTTCTACAGCACCTGGCTCTGTTCCAAGACTAGATTTTTTAGGTGTTACATTAATAATAATACTCTTTTCCTGTGCCTGGTGGAGTGGTGTTTACACAAACTACCTTCAGGCATTGACACTGACTCTGCAGACTGAAGAACACCCTGGCCCTAAGGAAAAAGACATAGCGCTTTACCTGTTGTTGCATTCTCCTGTGATGGTCCGGTAAGTGCTATTCTCTGCACACTTGATGGGGCGAATTTGATACTCGCAGCCAGTACCTTTGGAAATTGTTGCCTTCTGTTCCCCATCTAGCAGATCTGCAAGAGAAGAGAATCAAAGGGATGCATCTCTTTACTCATATCGGTAATAGTCTCTTCAGTTTTCTAGGCCAATCTCTGATGTATTTGTGTTTCCCCGACACTCAGAAATAAAACATACAGACGTATAGAAAATTAGTCAAAAACTCTTTCCAGTTTATGCAAATAGAAATGACATCAAATAATGCTAGCTCTCAGGATGGAAATCACCTGATATTTTAACTTCTGGGAGAGGTCTGATTAAATTTCCTCCTTCTCTTGTCTGTTTTGGAGTTTATAGAGAGGAAGACAGAAATACCAGGACTGAATCCCCTCATTTAGGATACAGGCCTGATTCAGACACTGCTAAAATAAAATTTATTTCAAGGAGTTTAAAGTTTCTGGTAGCTTATCCAGGGATCCTGGTTTTCTCCGATTAAAAATTGCAAATTCTCTGATTAAAAACCCAAAATCCATGATAAAAATTTAAGGCCTCCCATAGCAAATTCTCTGATTAAAAACCCAAACTCCATGATAAAAATTAAAGGCCTCCCATAGCCCCCACTCTGCTCTACTTGTGCAGCAAACCCCCCTGTTTTTCTTTTTTAATACATATATATATATGAGAGATATGCATTCCCTTCCCATCCCCATTTATTTCTGGCTTTTCTTTCTCTCCCTCTCTATTCCCTATAGACAAGCATAAGCGAGCTCAGACTTAGGGTAAGCTTTAACATTTTTATTTTGGTAGCAAGTTTTTGGTTTTGGATATCCACTATTTTATATTGTATTATTATTAGGTTTGTATTGATTCTTACTGCTGTATATTATATTATCATCATTTTCG
Source organism: Alligator sinensis (assembly GCF_000455745.1). NCBI lineage: Eukaryota > Metazoa > Chordata > Crocodylia > Alligatoridae > Alligator > Alligator sinensis. The sequence goes on along the minus strand of NW_005843128.1, from coordinate 340,503 downwards.
TATTGATTTTTATTGTTTCATATGGATATTGTATGGTTTAGGCCTGTGTTTGTAAGTGAACCAAAGTAACGTCAAGTCTCCATCTTGTGTCCTCTGCCCGGGCATCCCCTGTGTTGCAACTGTGAGTCACGTACCCTTCCCACATAAATTGGTTCCCGGATGAATGAGAGTGATTGGGAATGATTGAAATACAATGGTAGCAGGCCTCTACTGAATGGCCTGTA
>NW_005843128.1:332871-338830 GCF_000455745.1 Alligator sinensis | reverse complement strand
TGCACGGCTCCCTGGGCATGGCCCTTCGGCGCCAGTGACAACATGGGGAGGTTTTGTACGCAGCAGCAGTCTCCACTGGCACGGCCCCACATATAAGTGGCAGCAGCCACCACATGCGAGCCCCTTCTGCCCCCCCAGCCATCATCCCTCGCCATCGCTGAGGAGTCGGCCACGGAGCTGTGCAGCCAGTCACATGCAAGCCTCCCCCTACCCTGGGCAGCTGGCTAAGTGGCATGCGTGCCATGCATTGCTTGCCCACAAAGCCCCCTGCAGAGGGGCACCCCTGCCCGCAACCCCCCTCCCCCACAACCCTGCACCTGGCTGCGGTGTCCCAAGCCCCACCTACCTCTAGGCTCCAGGGGCGAAGGGCGAGTCTGGGCCTGAGCCCAGCCTTGGCTGACTCAGAGGCTCAGGCCCTGCCCTTCTCCCTCTCCCTCCCCTTCTGGGTAGGGCTGGGGATTTCCCACCCTTTCTACCCAAAAGTAGAAATTCTGCAGATTTCTCTGCTAAAAAGGGAAATCTGTGTTTTCTCCGATAAAAACAGGGAATCCGTGGTTTTCTCCATTTTTCCATGGGAAACGTTATAACTAGCCCTGGGGCATCATTTGAGAATGTGACAGGGAGAGAGCAGGCCAGCAGGAGAGAACGATACTGATTTGGAAGATGCAGCAAACATCGGTGAGGAGAGAAATGCCAGATATGGAGATTCTAGACAGAAGCCACAACACGTTGTTCGTGCTCAGGCCGACGGTCCTGCAGATTTCAGTGTGTTGTGTGCACTGGTCAACTACCGCTGTTAAGACTGAGGGAAAGAATGGGTGCACCTACATGTTACTGTATGGTTACATTGCTATGGCACCATGTTTTAGTATTTCCTTTTGGTAATAAAGCATGGCACAGTATGGGCAGTTCCTGCACCATGTATGCAGCACATGGTTAGATTTTGCCACTACATCACCATAGTGGCACGCCATACCCAGGGAGTGTGCCACTACAGTGACGTAGTGCAACATATGGCGACACAGCGTATTGTTATGTTGCCGTAGGGTGATGTGTAGACGCGCACAATGAGATGGATTCTACAGCCTGGGGATTAGGTCATTCACATGGGGTGTGGGAAAGTCGCAGGCCAGTCACGGTTCTAATGAATATTTAATTATGCTAAACAAAGTAGAACAGCTTCCACAGGAGAATGAGAGGTGCTCACCCCAAAGCTGCTGGGGCATTTTCCTGCAAGGTGGGAGACCTCAGCTGAGATCACACGGAGAGGGACCCTGTGTCTCTCATGACCCTGGTAAATGCTCTAACTTCTGGGTAACGGAGAGAGATGGCACTATCACTAAAGGATTTGTGCTGGGCCCAGTTTAGCAGCTGTGCTATAAGAACAATGACTCAATCCACATGAGTGGATGAACTCTGTTTCTCTTCTCCTGCAGAGGCTCAGGCACCGAGGTACTCCACCCTGTGAGGACTAGGTGCCTGTGCTCATAGGGAGATCTAGATTTTGAAAAGTGGTGGGGAGGATGCAGATGGTGCATCATCATATGCAAAGCAACATATTTTTCTCTGGGTAAAAAGAAACTAGAAGCTTTAAATGTTATGCTAGGGGTTTAGGGCTGTATTATTCAGTTTACAATTGAAGCAAAACAAGAATAACTTCATTGGAATTCATTGGTATTGGTTTGCTATGTGATATATAAAAAGACAACAAACTATGTACAAAAAAAAGCCAAAGTTATCTTGGCATTAGAATTAAATGTCAAATCTTTTTTTAGATTTATAGAACAAAATCTAGCCTTCTTGACAATGCATCCAATACTTCACTGGAAGTTATGTCCATACCTTAGTTGATATTCATCTGAATTAATGTTTCCATATCTTAGTTGACTTTTTAGCTAGGGTTAAAAACAGCTTGTAAGGCTGTGGATTAGGAGCTACATTAAGAGATCAGGTAATGGGAAAGCTGCAGAAGCAAGTATAGCTTGATTAGTGGAACATCAAGACCATTAAAAATAAAGGAGTGTCCTGTGGAATGAAGAGCTTAGACAGAACCAGGTAGATTACAATGAGCCATGGCATCAGTTGATACTTTCACTGCTGCCTGAATAGAAATGTTACTGCCACTGCCAGGCAGTTGGCTTTAAACTTTGGGTGGACCAGGAATCAAAAGGGGTGTGTGATTACCACTTCACCACCACCCCTTGATCCACCTAGCTATGTTCCTTACCAGCAGTAAACAGTGGGGAATTTAGAGCCCTTCAGGGTCAGGCAGCAGCTGTGAGGTGGCTTTGAGGATCTGAACTTGAGGCTTAAGTACCTGAAATGGCTATAAGGTGCCTACATTCCCTCCTGAGTTTAAGCCTGCCTTCCTAACAGGAAAGCCAGGAGGGCAGGAATAGTGCTGGATTTAGGCTTAAGCTACAGTTTAGGGCCTCACAATACGAGGGACCTCTAAATAAGAAAAAAAAAAACCTGACTCAATATCAAGTTTTATAATAATCAGTTGGTAGATAAATGAGATCAAGGAGATATGGAAAAATGTCTCTCTAAATATGGACATTTTAATTCAAATATGACAAAAATATACATATATATGGCTCCACAGTTATTATTCATATTGAGTTAATAAATCTGTGAAGAAATAACAATAATTCATCTTAAAATTTCATGAAAATCCATTTTCATGGATTTTTGTGGATTATTTTTATCATATGGGGCCTCTTAAACTGGACATAATTTAGGGCCTCAGCATCTCATAATCCAGCACAGGGCAGGGAGCAGACTTCTGCTGGAAATCGTAGGAGTTATGCTCAGTTTTTTCCCTGGCAGTGTGATCCACCACTGTGCAGGGAAGCAGCACACATTACACACACTTACACACACACATAGAAGAAGAAGAAGTCATAAAAGAAGATGAGATTATATAAAGTTATTACTTATTAATATTATTAGTTATAATTAGTTCACATGTTTTGTCAGGAAGGGGCTTTGTACACCTGGCTTCCTGGTAATGCAGATACTACCCTAGAGCAGAATTGCCACATAATGTAACTATTTACAGTTCTGTACCCACATTACCTGTGATATTGAACGGTCTCTTCATATTCTGCTGTAGCTTCTTTTTCAGGAGACTCAGGGTGGTTTCCATGTAATGAGCAGCTTGAATTGCTGATCTGGTCCCTGCCACTGGCTCTGTTAAATGTTTTAGGAAATCTGATGGATTGACTTTGTCTTCCTCCAATGCCTGCTTTGATCTGAGAAGAAAGGAACTCATGAAGTGGCACCTCAGTTACAGTAACCTGCAGCTCGGCTCCCTAAAAGGAGATCTGTATTCTTGTGCTTGGCTAGGTTACAGGAGTTTGTTTACTTACGTCGCCTAGATAGTGATGGACGACGCAGGTGAGCCTTCGTTCCGTTACAGCTTTAGTTACAGAGTCAAATATGCGCATATAACTTCGGTTACAGAGTCAAGTACACGCACGCAGTTAAGTTACGATGAGATAATGACGGACGTGGCGCCGAAAACGGACGGTCGCGCTTGCAAGACTTTTTTACGTCAATATTTTACGCTGACGGGGCAATTGATTAGGAATTGATCACTTTCCCAATTTTCTGGTGACAAGCACAGGTGTTTCCTGTGAAATCCCCAGAGCTCTCCGCCTTGGGCGGAAACCGTTAAACTATTTATAGGCAGAGGTGTTTTACAGGAATATCCAATGGTGAACCGTTATATGGAATCTTTAATTTTTGGCAGGTGGCATCTCTTTGTCTCCTCAAGTTACAAGGTAGTGGGTTAGGTTTTCCTACCTGTTACGTGTGTGCTACGTGTGAGGAGCTTACGTTTATCTTTGACCAATTATATATAGTTTCCCCCAGCATTTTATTTCAGCTGACCAATTATCTGTAGTACACCACCAGCGTTTTGTTTCAAGGAATTTCTTGGCAGGGAAGTCTTTTAACCCTTAATAGTCAAATGAAGATGATTTGAATGTTATCTCTTGCTCAGTGGCATGGGCACAAGTTAATTGGGTTGTGACACAGGTCATATTCATTGCTCTAACCAGCATCCTCCTGGTTTCCAGGATTTTTCTGTATTGGGGATACATAATGACACCATTTGTGTCCATCATTCATGATGGGCATTTTGGTTGTATATGATAAAATTAATATTTTATAATCAAGTTTTGTGTATGCATTAAATAAGCCTTGAGTTCATGTGCATTAAATGATAGAGTTACAAAGAAAAATGGAAAAAAGTACCCTTTCAGTGAATGAGACCAGGGTTGTATGAAAATAATAGAATGTGGCATCAGCATAAGGAGAAAAATTAAGTTTGTGTAGGCATTCTGATTTCTGGTATTTCTTAATTATTCAGTAATGGGATTTGCAGCCTTACAGCTCTTTTAAGTTTTTTTCAAAAAGTGTAATACAGTATAAAGCTAGACAATACATATTGTTTCAATTAGTAAGTAATGTTCTTTGAACCCCATCATGCTCAAATGTATTCTTTATATTATTGTGTGCGTGTATAAAGGGACACAGTAAACTTCTTGTAAATTCAGTAACATCAGAATTTACGTTCTGGGTCTCTCCTCTTTCCTCTCCTGTTTCCCCAGAAGTGGATAGGAGCAATTTTGCTGCGGTCATTTTCTTTCTCTCTCTGCAGCTAGACATTATCTGCCTAAGGTATTGTTCCATGCTCAACCACTTCAGCAAAGCCTTTTCTTTTTGACTTCATGCTTTTCTGGTTGGCTGCTTTTTGCCATAGGCAAAAAAGATGTGGAAAGGGTCTGCCACCATTTTAATATGTTCCTTTCCTAACTTCTTTTCATGCACAAGAACCGTGCACCCCAAAATTGACCCTAAGGCTCAGCCGAAGAAAAAAAGAGCCATTGTTAATATGACGGGCTGAAATCAGGAATAGGGTAGACCCACAGCTTGTTCTGAATAATGGCAATGCCCATGAACCTGAATTGACTCCACCTTCCCCAAGCGTGCTAGTAGTATATAGGGAATCAATCAGCGATTTTAATGACTGCCTCAAAATGGCTTGCAAACCGAGGCAGAACAAGCCTTTGTTGTTGCCAGAGAGCTTTTCCCCTTATATATATATTTTTTCCTGGAGGGTGCTGGACAGCTGCTGGTGCGGAAATGCGTGCCTCTGTGAGTCTGAATAAAACCTTTGCCAAGTTCCCAAATGGCAACAGCATTATAGAGACAGCACGCTCGTCTCATTTCTCTGAGGTCTTTGTGAAGCATCCTCCATTTTTATTGGTTTCTCCGTCAGAAGCAGGCTGGCGGGGGTGCTCTGGAAAGCAGAGCTGGCCCGCGTCGTTTCTGAGAGCCTGGCATTTTGATTTAGGGACAAAAGATCGCTGTCCTGCCAAAGACTGCTCGCTGCCACAGAACCCACCGAGCACCCAGAGTGGGGCTTGTCCCTGGGCAGCGGCTCCAGTCAGCGTCTGCCCAGAGAGGGCCTTGCACACGGGACGGGAGCCGCCGCGCTGCTGGCAGCGCATATTGATCACGCACCGACTGCTCATGCATATTGATGAGGGAGGCTGGGAGGGCTGATCGCGCGGCTCTGCAGAGCGCGCCTGTCAGGCAGCAGGGGCAGTCCTAGCGCCGTCCTGCGCTCGCCGCTCGGTGATTCCAGCGCTCGGGGCAGCGGATGGGATGCCCCGCTAAGCTCGAGGCTGCGTGTTCTCAGAGGCGCTTTGCTGGCCCCACGCCACCCTCAGGTGCGTGTTTCTCTCTGTCCTTGCAGGGGAGCCACGGGGGTCGGGGGTTCCGTGCGGCCGCTGGGAGCCGGCCCCGGGGATCCCGTCTTATTCCCAGAAGAAGCCGGGTGCGGCCAGGCGGCGGGGGCAAGCGGGCTTCCAAAACCCTTCAACCTGGTCATTCATTCTTTCGGCTGATGAAAAGATTCCCCCTCCCCCTCCGCCTCCGCCTCCCCGCT
>NW_005843128.1:324109-332842 GCF_000455745.1 Alligator sinensis | reverse complement strand
GCGCGGAGCCATTGGGGGTGTGCGCGCGTGGCCGCCTGTCGGCGCCATGCAGGCTTGGGGGCTGTGCTAGCGTGGGGACTGGGGAGGGCGGGGGCGCGCGGAGGTGCTCATTGTCTCGGTGCGGTTTGGAGAGGGAGGCAGGCGAGGGATGGCGCGCGACGGGAAGGGCTTCTGGGGCGCTGTGACTCTCATGTAGGCGTGCGGAATAGCGGGGAGGGGCTCCTGCCCTGCTGCTGAATGGGGATTTGGGGCGGGTTGCAGAGGGCCAAGGGGCACCTGTCAGCTGACCGTGCGCGCGGGCGCTGCGTGCAGAAGCCGCAGAGCTCGCACGGAAGGGGGCTGCAGGAGGCATTTTGGTGAGGGACTGGGGTTTTACGGGAGGAAGAAGTTGCCGGGCTGGAGAGTCGTGTACTTATGTCTGCCTGTGGAAGGCTGCGGTTTTCAGGAAGACAGGTTACGCTCTTGGGAGGAGCATGGATATAGGGTGCAGAGCCCCGTGTGTGTAGCATAGGGGCGGGCAATTATTTCGGGCAGAGGGCCGCTTACTGAGTTTTCGCAATCTATCGGGGGCTGCATGACACGCAGCCCAGGGCAGATAAATATTATTTAAAAAAATGTTTTAGGGGCCCCGTGGGCCAGATAGAATTGTCTGGCGAGCCGCATCCAGCCCCTGGGCTGCATTTTGCCCATCCCTGGTGTAGCAGATGCTGGGTGCTACCCGGGCTGGGTCAGTAGAATTTGTTCGGAAGTGGATGCTTAACAGGTTTGTGAGAGGGGAGGTATGGTGTATGCATGCTCATGGAAGGAGTGTGCTTGCAGAGTGGTTCTTATGCATGTATAGGAGAGGCGCCGTGTGTGCGCAAACATGAGGGAGGGGAAACTGGTTTTGCATGTGTTTATGAAGAGAAGAAGAGCACTTATAAATGGATCTCTTCAGTCTGCCTTCTGTTTCCCAGTTTCATGGGCTTTAAAGCCAGAAGGGATCATTCAACCATCTAGTATGGTCCTGTGCGCGCGCTCTCTCTCTTTATTATGAGTTACTACATTTCACCCAGCTATCCCTGTGTTCAGAGACTTCAGGGAAGCTGAGATGCCTTCAAAGAATAAAATGTTGCCTGCCACAGGAAGGGATCAAGATAAATGGAGGTATCACCAGTAAGTAAGGACTCTGCAAGGGCAGGGAACTGATTAAACAGGAAGTGTCAAGATGGGCTCACTGATCCACACTTCAAACTGGAGAGAAAGTGAAAAACCCTCCAAGTTCCTGCCAGTCTGATCTGAAAGAGAATTCCAAAGCTGGGAATCACTGTGACTGAGCATGTGAGCAAGGCAGACCATTCAGGTACATAAACAGAGGGTTAACTATACCACCCTGGTTTGGTCTCAGGTCTTTATCTGCAAACAAACTCTAATGCTTGAGGAGTGACACTTGACCCCTGACTTGCAGGCTGAATCTGGCCCCCAGGGCCATGTCAACTGCCCTATAGGGCTCCCGACAGGTTTGTAAATCTGATGACAGGGGAGCAGTGGCATCATTGTCAAAACTTCCAGAACCATAGGAGTTGATACTGATACAACTCCACTGCTGCCAAATTTTCATGGTCATGGAAAGGCCCATGGGCCAAATAACATGACCTCACATGCTGGATTGCACTGGTGCACAGAGTTGGGCCACAGCTGGATCTAGTGCAGAGGTGTGAAAAATGTGGTCCATGTGGACTGGACTGCCAAGCCATTCTATCCGGCCCGCGGGGCCCCTAAAAAATTTAGAAAATTAATATTAATCTGCCCTGGGCTGCCTGTCATGCAGCCCTCGATGCCTTGCCAAAACTCAGTAAGTGGTCCTCCGCCCAAAATAATTGCCCGCCTCTGATCTAGTGTGTGGAGCTTGGCTGGCATGCAGGATTGGTCTGTGGCCATATCTGATGTGCAGGGCTCAGTTGGTATACTGGATCACACCCATGGACCAACTCTGCACTGACCCTACAGCGGATCTAGCCTGTGGACCAACCCCCATCTGCAGGACCTGCCCCATGTACCAGCCCTGTGCCATTCATTTAGCCTACAGGGCTGGAAGTTTGAGCACCACTGCTTCAGAACAGAAGGTACGCAATCCCTGGCCCAGCTATGGCCCATGGGGCCTGGTCTCAGCACACAGGGCCAGGTGGAGGTGGCATAGGGCCCTGGAACAGTGCAGGGCTTGATTCCAGCGCACAGAGGTGGTACAAGCCTGATCTGTGTGCACAAAGCTGGGTGGAGGTGCTGCAAGGCCCCAGAGCCTGATCCCAGCATGCAGGGCCTGGTGTTCCAAGTGTATGGAACCTGGCAAAGGTGGTCTGAGCCCTAGAGCCTGATATCTGCACACAAAGCCTGGTGGAAGCACTGCAGGATCCCAGAGCCTGATCCTGGCTTCCAGAGCCTAATGGAGGTGGTGCAGGTTCCTAGGGCCCTGACCCTAGCATGTAGGACTGGATGGAGGCAGTGTGGGGTCCAGGGCCCCAGTTCCTGCATGGGGGGCTGGGCAGGAGCAGCATGGGGTCCCAGAGGCCTGCTTCCAGTATGTAGGACCAAGTGGAGGCAGCATGGGGTCCTAGGGCCATGGGGTCCTGTAAATGCCATGTGTCCCTGGCGGCTGGGGGGGGAAGGGCATGGCGAGCTCCCGCAGGCAGCTGAGGCACTGTTGGCAGCAGAGGGGTGGGAGGCAAGCACCGACCTGCAGTTGGCAACCACCCGCAGATGCCGCCAGCAGCGTTGGCAGCGCCTTTTTGCATCCGTGTGCACCCCCTATGCATTGCCAATGCAGGGCCTGGTGGGGGCAGTATGATTTGAATCCAAGTGTGCAGGCTTGATTTTGAGATTAGGGGTCAAGTCCAGCCCACGGATCGGTCCCATACCCCTCATTTGGCCCATGGGACCACAAGGTTGAGCACCACTACTTCAGAGGATGGTGGGAAAAAACAAATGAAAACAACAGCAAACAGTACAATGCAGTTGAAGAAACAAACATTACTGATTGCATCAGACAACAGGCTGAAGCCTTGCATGATGAGATTGCCTTAAAACCATTAATTTAAAGCAGAGCTGTAGGGGTGCACTGATAGAGATTTTTGAGGCCGATACTGATAGCTGATATTTAAAGAGACATATCAGCTGATACCGATCCGATTTCCAATACAGCTGCCTCTAGCTGGTAAGTCTGGTGTGGTGGAAGGGGAGGTGGTGCTCTGGTGTGCTCGTGGTGCTCCGATTTGGTGCCAGAGGACTGGAAAAGGACCAATGTGGTTCCCATTTCCAAAAAAGGGAGGAAGGAGCAACCAGGAAACTGTAGGCCAGTTAGTCTTACCTCCATCCTGGGTAAGCTTTTTGAGAGAATTATCTTGGCACACGTCCGCGAGGGGCCAGCAGGGGAGATTATGCTTAGGGGCAACCAACATGGGTTCATTAGAGGCAGGTCCAGTCAGACCAACCTGGTGGCCTTTTATGACCAGGTCACAAAATCCTTAGATGCAGGTGTAGCAGTGGACATAGTATTTCTGGACTTTAGGAAGGCCTTTGACACTGTCTCTCACCCCATTCTCATTAAAAAACTAGGGGACTGTGGTGTTGACACCTACACAGTCAGTTGGGTCACTAACTGGCTGGAGGGGCGTACCCAGAGAGTGGTGGTGGACGGGTCATTTTCGACCTGGGGGGATAAGGGCAGTGGGGTTCTGCAGGGCTTGGTCCTCGGGCCTGCACTGTTCAACATCTTCATCAGCGACTTGGACAAGTGGATGAAAAGCACCCTGTTCAAATTCACAGATGACACTAAGATGTGGGGGGATGTAGGCACACTAGAAGGGAGGAATAGGCTACAATTGGACCTGGACAGGTTACAGGGGGGGGGCGGATGAGAACAGGATGGGTTTCAACACTGACAAGTGCAAGGTACTGCACCTGTGGGGGAAGAACCAGCAGCATACCTACAGGCTGGGGAACTCCCTTCTCGTCAGTGCAGAGGCAGAAAAGGATCTTGGAATCATTATTGATGCCAAAATGAACATGGGCCAACGGTGTGGGGACGCAGTCAGGAAGGCCAACCATACATTGTCATGCATTCACAGATGCATCTTGAGCAGGTCCAAGGAGGTGATCCTCCCCCTCTATGTGACGCTGGTCAGGCCGCAGTTGGAGTACTGCATCTAGTTCTGGGTGCTGCACTTCAGGAGGAAGGCTGAGGATGGATCTAGTGGCTGTTTACAAACTAGTCAGGAGGGACCAGCAGGCACTGGGGGAGTCCCTATTCCCTCAAGCACTACCAGGAGTGACTAGAAATAACGGTCACAAGCTGGCAGACGGTAGATTCAGGCTAGACATCAGGAGGCGCTACTTCACTGTCAGGGTGGCTAGGATCTGGAACCAACTTCCGAGAGAAGAGGTGCTGGCTCCTACCCTGGGGGTCTTTAAGAGGAGGCTAGACGAACACCTTGCTGGGGTCATTTGACCCCAGTACTCTTTCCTGCCCATGGCATGGGATCAGACTTGATGATCTACTCAGGTCCCTTCAGACCCTACAAACTATGAAACTATGAGGGGGGGAAGGAAGGGACGTAGTGGGGGAAAGATCAATGCCCCCTGCGATGCTAGGCACTGCCCAGGCAAGGCAGGGCGGGGAGACCACAGCTCATGGGGGGTGGGGGGAGGTGGCTCTCGCCACTGCTTGCATCCCAGGAGGGCGTAGGGGGTGGGGGGGGCCTGTGCCCCCTGGATCTGTATGGGGCAGGGCGGGCTGCAGCTGGCGCTGCATGGGGCTCTTCCTGGCGGGGGCTCGGCTCGGAGCAGGTGCCAGTGGCACTAGGAGGATGCTGCATCCACCCAAAATTTTGCCGCCGCTCCACTCCCAGAGCGGCTAGAGCCAGCTGCCTGGTTCAGCCCTGGCTCAGCGTCTCGCCTCCACCCACATGCTGGGAAGAAATGGGGCTGTGCCGGGTGGCTGGCAGTAGCAGTGTTGGGCGCGGAGCAGCAACAACACTTGGGGTGCATGCAGCATCCTCCCAGTGGCACCGGTGCCTGCTCTGTGCCCAGCCCCCACTGAGGAGAGCCCCACACAGCCCTGACGAGTTGTGGCTCTGGCCCCCTCCCCCACCCTGCCCCACCTGGGCAGCACCTACCCCTGCTCCCTCCCTCACCGCTGGGGGCATTGATCTGCCCCCACTCCATGCCCCTTCCCTCCTCCCGCCCCTTCCACCACACTAGACTTACCAGCTGGAAGCAGCTCTCCATGCTGCTGGCTGTGCTCCTCGCTGCCTGAGTGCTGCACTGCGGCTGCATGCAACACAGGCATTTATAGGCCAAATTATCAGCCCCATCAGGCCAATATCCAATACAGCCAGTTTTCTTTATATCGGTACCGATCCGATGTCAGACCAATGTATCAGTGCACCTCTACAGAGCTGCCTTATATTATGAGCATCCTGCGGAAAATATAGGAAATACAGAAGAGAATACTGAGGGGGGATTTGATAGCATCCTTTAACTACCTGAACCATGGTTCTAAAGAAGATGGAGCTAGACTGTTTTCAGTGGTGGCAGATGACAGAACGAGGAGCAATGGTCTGAAGTTGCAGCAAGGGAAGTTTAGATTGGATATTAGGAAAAACTTTCTCACTAGGATAGTGGTATAGCAGTAAAATTAGTTACCTAGAGAGGTGGTGGAATCTCCATCCTTGAAGGTTTTTAAGGCCCAACAAAGTCCTGGCTAGTTGGATGGTCCTGCTTTGAGCAGGGGGTTGGACTAGATGACCTCCTGTGGTCCCTTCCAACCCTAATTCTTTATGATTCTATGATTATATGAAATACTCTGAAGGTAGGATGACCACCCCCCGCTTCCCCATGCATTATCTGGACATCACTGCCATTTGAGAATGCTCTGACTGGGCATCCCCATAGTAGATATAGTAGAGAGAGAAGTATTTGGCAGAGGTTCTTGTCTGGAAACTGGAGATTGTCTGGAGACTGGAGAGAGAAGACGGCAAGCATTTGTTACTCTTTATCCCGCCCTTTCAGCTTGCTACAAGGTGAGGGTGGGCTTTCTTTATACCATTCTCTTTTTCCCCTGGGTCTCTGCATAGAATTCAAAAGCAAACAGAAGTAGACTGATTTTCCAGGATCTGACACTTTGAAAGAGGGCTGTTCATATTGGTCCTGTGACTCAATCCTAGAGTTGAAAATGACTCAGCAAGTCCTCTGTCAAGATAGAAATGGTTAAATGGAGAGATTTCTAGGAGGCGGAAGCCAATAGAAATACTTTAATTTGAAAGAACTCTTCCCAAGCAAAATAGTGTGAGTTAGGGAAGAATTATGTCAAGTAGAAAAGAGGAGAGAGGTATTATGGGGCAGATTCTCTTTAGCTAAACTAGGTGTGAGGGTCATGCCAGAATGGCACAGGAAGACTGCAGTGCATATATTCTAGCTGCTATTCTGAGGTCTGCTTCTTTCTGTTTCCATCTACTTTTGTGTTTCTCATATTATATGTTTGGCAAAAGGAAACTTGAGGATTTCTCTTAAATGAAGCAGAGCATCAGAAGTATTCTTGTTATTATGCTTCCTATGTATATGCAAATACCCCTATGGAATTGTGAAGCATTCTTGCTATTCATAGATGCTAGATTCATAGATGCTAGGGTCGGAAGGGACCTCAATAGATCATTGAGTCCGACCCCCATCATCGAGTCCGACCCCCAAAGGGTATTAGAAAGGACTCTTGCCCACCTTGCCTTAACTTCGTAGCTCTGCTCCTCAGGGACAGTCAGCAGCAGTGGTGGCCCCAGCCAGGCCTTAGCCCAGCTCAGCCAGGGAGAAGTAGTCACAGCTCCTGACCAGTCTGGGTTAGGGCTGAAGGTACCAGAGCTGGAGCAGAAGGTGAAAAGGGAGGAGGCAGCTGGATGGAGGGGAGCAGTGGATGAGGGTGTGGGCTTCATGGAAGAGCAGAGGGTAGGAGGGCAGGCACAAGGCTTGTGGTCAAAGTGGGGGGCAGGCTGCTCTCCTCATGGCCACTCCTCCCAGCTGTATTTCCCCTTGCCCTCCAAATCAGCCAGTCTAGCCTGGAGCAGGGGGCAGCTCACCTCTGTCTTCAGCCCAGGCAGAGCCCAGGACCAAAGCCAGAGCTGAGTTGCCACCTGCCTTGGGCTAGTACTTGATTTCAAGATAACTTCCCCCATGCTGATGGCAAGGGGGGGGCTTGAAATCAGTTATTGAAATAATTCTTTATTCATATACTTCTTACAATTCAGAATTGCTTAGTTCAGAAAAGAATAGGAATTTATTTAGGATCTATAAAGAATCCTCTTAGCCTTACTCCAACCCAGGAATATCCACATGGCAGTGGGGGCTAGGTTTTTGAGGCATCCTCTACATACCTTACTCTGGAGGTTGCAACATTGTGGTATTTTATAGGAGCTACCCCGCCACAAGTAGCTCCACCACACTGTCACCAGGTCCTCCAGTTGGATGCAGTTCACGGGCATACTCAGGACCCTTGTGGGTATTCCTTAGTTGGAGTAAGGCTAAGGGACATCACCCTGACAGAAACATGCCCTTGCTGAAGCAATAGGCAGTCAGCAGCAGCTCTAATCTGTTGCTCTCTGGCAGAAGCTTAAGAACTCACATGTACAATGCTCCTGTAACAATATTTGGTGAAAAATGCAGACCACCTTGAAGAACACTCTGAAACCCTTCTACCACTAGTTGAGAACAAAAGGACAGAGCTAGCCAAGAAATCTCCCAACACCAAAATCCTGGAAAATTTGAGAAAGGTTTGCAGATAAATGGAAAAGGAGACTAGGAGGTATGTCCAAGATTTTGGGTGAAACCCTGTGATGACGATAATCAGAAAGCAGCTGACACAGGTGATAGCCATGAAATGTATGAAGGCATCAAACAAGCAATTGGTCCAGTCAAGAAAACAGGTCTGCCGAAAGACTTAAACAGAAATATCATCACTGATAAACTGAAACAATTTGATCATTGGAGTGAACACTATAGTATACTATACTCTGCTGTAGCTGAAATAAAACACAAAGAACTTGAAGGAGTACCACAGTTTAAAGTTATGAAGGATTTGGACAATAAGCCTACATTAGAAGACTGAGAGAAAGCCATTAAATTGATTTCCTGGGAACAAGGCACCTGGCAATGACTGCTTCTACAAATGTGCCAATGACAAATTACTGTGAAAGCTCCATGAAGTTATACTGCTCTGTTGGAAAGAGGAAGCAGTACCACAATATTTCAAAGATACTCTGTTTCTACAATAATATAAAAATAAATGGGGTAGAAGTAACTGCAACAACCATAGAGATATCTCCCTGTGGAACATTGTCAGAAAAGTTGTCACTCACATTATGCTCTCTAGGCTGCAGTCTCTAGGTGAATGAATCTTTCATGAAAGTTGATGCAATTTTTGCTCAGCACACTCCACCATTGATATGATATTTTTGGTCAAGCAACTGCAAGAGAAATGTAGAGAAAAATGAATACCACTGTACATACAGCCTTTATGAAGCTGATGGAAGCCTTCAATACGGTCAACCAATAGGGCCTTCTTCCTGTTCTGAAGAAACTAGGTTGTCCCTCCAAACTGTTGAACATCATTCACTCACTAACTACATCAAGGTATGAAGGCAACTAACTCTAGTGTATGAAAGTAAAGAATCTAGTGCCTTTGGCATCAGTAATGGGGTGAAATAGGGGTGT